>NC_039264.1:12978671-13278671 GCF_003368295.1 Carassius auratus
ATGTGTCAATATGCATGCCATATAAGCCTCTTGTTTGATGTTGCTTTTATTGATTATACGTGCTAATAAACCTGCAACCTTTGGCACAGCTTTGCCGCATTATGATGGGTGTGTCTCAAAAATTACACAATAGTATTATGTAAGAATGGCTTCAATCGGGTGCCCTAATCTCTTCTGTTAATATTAATAAGTAAATCTAAAGTTTTCTTGTCTTGATGCTTCAATTCACAACCAGTGCAACCAGTCCCGGTCTCTGTTTTTCAAGTTATGTAATATTAGGACACAGGGCATTTGCCAAATGAAAGCTATTCACTTAGTTTTACCAGACATTTTGTCAGACACTCTTACAATAAATAATAATAAAAAAATTATTAAAAAATAAATAATAAGAAAAAAAGAAAAAAAAAAAGAAAAAAAAATATATAAAAATGTGTAAATATTTGTTTGATTTTTAAACTGTAACTTAATTCTAATATTTATAAATATATCTAACGAAAGAAATAACTAAGTTATATTACTATAACTATATATATATATATATATATATATATATATATATATATATATATATATACACACACACACACACACACACACACACACACACACACACACACACACACACATATATATATATAAAAACAAGATTCCAAATGTATACTATAATTTTAAAATGTATTGTATTTTCAAATATAACAAAATACATCATAATATTTAAAGGGTTACTCCAATCAAAAAATTTTTGTGGTTAATTACCCGCCCTCATGTCATTCCAAACCTGTAAGAAAATGTTCATTTTGGGGTGAAGTAACCCTTTAATTAATCTGATTACTCCAAATATTTTAGGGACGCTAAGTGTTGCTCAGACAAGCATGCAATAATGTTAAAATGCCAAGTAATGTCTGATGTATCGGTCTGTTGCTGGTGTATAGCTCTTCTTATACAGCAGATCTCATTGGAGACGGTTTTAACTGTTTTATTCTCACTGTTGTCAGAAGCAGACATCAAACGCAGTGCGTCCAGCAGCAGGTCCTTCCTCAGCTCCGACTCCATGTAAGAACATCGCAAATCTCTCTTTCTGTTTGGCCCATCTTTCTGTGGCCATGTGGTTTTGAGTTTTGTGGTTTGTGATCTGCTGTAATGTCTCTCTGCTCAGCTCTCCATCAATGCTACAGTCAAACTCGGCAGAGTCGGTGGCGATGGGTCTCCTCAGACAGTTTGAGGGCATGCAGCTGCCCGCCGCCTCAGAGCTCGACTGGCTGGTTCCAGAGCACGATGCCCCTCAAAAAGTACCACAACTTCTCTAGTTACATCCTTACAGTTTAGAAAGTTTTAAATATGGATATTTTTCACGAATGCATTCATTTGCTTCAGAAGGCCTGTATAAACACCCCTGGAGCTGTCTGGAGCACTTTTTTATAATGAAAAGATGAACTTTGAATTTTGACTGTAACTGAATATGTCTACATTTCTGCTAATTGTTGCATGTGTTTTTTGTTGTTATTTTGTTTCAAAGCTTCTTCCAATGCCAGATTCTCTTCCCATTTCTCCTGACGACGGCGAACACGCAGACATTTACAAGCTACGCATCCGAGTGCGAGGGAACTTGGAGTGGGCTCCTCCCAGACCACAGATCATCTTCAACATCCACCCTCCTCCGAAGTGAGACCATCTCCATCAGTGTTCAGCTTCATTCCCCTCATGACATGTTTCTGTAACGTACTGTATGTATCTCTCCATCTGTC
Source organism: Carassius auratus (assembly GCF_003368295.1). Lineage (NCBI taxonomy): Eukaryota > Metazoa > Chordata > Actinopteri > Cypriniformes > Cyprinidae > Carassius > Carassius auratus. The sequence goes on from NC_039264.1 coordinate 12,980,417, forward strand.
AGGAGGAAAGTGGTGGTGGCCAAACAGAACTACCGCTGCGCTGGCTGCGGCATCCGCATCGATCCAGGTACACAACACACAGGCGGTGTACAAATACAGCTTGAGTTCCTTGACTCTGTGAGTTCATGCTGGTGATTTCTCTTTGTAATAGACTACATCAAGAGGCTGAGGTACTGTGAGTATCTGGGCCGCTACTTTTGCCAGTGCTGTCATGAGAACGCACAGTCTGTAGTGCCAGGAAAGATCATCAGGAAGTGGGACTTCAGTAAAAGCTACGTCAGCAACTTTTCCAGGGACTTGCTGGCCAAGATCGCAGGAGATCCTCTCTTCAACCTGAACGACATCAACAGCGGCCTGTACAAGAAAGTCAAAGCCCTGGAAACAGTGCGCGTACGTTACACACGGTCTCATGATCGTAACAGTGGCTTCTTTTTAAACACCAACATTAGCACTTCTTTAAGAATTGATGCATCAATTTAGTTGAATTTACTTATTTAGTTAGGTTTGTTGTAATAGTGTGATAATATTAATATAATACAATATATAACATGGAATTTAAATAAATAAATAAGAATAATATAAAATGAAATAGATAAATAAAAAATTATAAAAACAAATATAAAAATAAAATAAATATAAATACATTTACATTTAGTCATTTTGGAGATGCTTTTACCCAAAGTGACTTTTGGGGAATAAATAAAGCAATTCTTCTAAAGAAGGAAGTGCTCCTAATACCAAGTTTCAGGCATTGTTCAAATAATTACAAGCTAAAAAGTGGAAGGAATAAATAAAGAGATATTTTTTATCTAAGAGAAAGTCAAGTAGTGTCGAAAGAGATGAGTTTTCAGCTGTCGCTTGAAAATTGTCAGGGATTCAGCATTCCTGATAGGGGTGGGAAAAAAATCATTCCACCAGCCAGGAACGGTGAATGAGAATGTTCTGGAAAGTGATTTTGAGCCTCTCTGTGATGGTACCACGAGGCGTCGCTCACTCGTAGATCTCAGACTTCTGAAGGGGATGTAGATTCGTGATAGAGAGTGGAAGTAGGTGGATGCTGAGATTGTGGTTGTTCTATATGGAAATATCCATGTCTCGAACTTGATACGAGATGCAACCGGTAGCTGGTGCAAGAAGATAAAGAGAGGTGTAACATGGGCTCTTGTAGGCTCGTTGAAGACCAATCGTGCCGCTGCATTCAGAATCATTTTGTAGTAAATTAAACTCAAAAGGGTAATGTATATAAATAATTAAAATTATTTATTTGAGCTGCCAGTAGTAACTGTAGCAGAATTAAATTGCCATCAACTAATCTGTTTGTCCACCAACATTTAGTGTAATTTCATATCAACTCAAATGATATTTTCGTGGCCACAGAAAATAATTTAATACAGTATTAATGCATCAGAGCATGTAGTGAGAATCAAAATCGTAATGGACATTAATTTGCAAGGCAGAATCATTAACTCATGTAATTTGTGCTCAAGAGTTTTATTAATTAAACACTAACACAGACTAGTCTTAACAAACAAACAAACATACATACACTAGCGTGTACATACAGAGTATAAAGCCATTAGAGGAAAAACCAGAGAATGAAGCTATGAAAAGAGTCAGTTAACCACCTGAGTAAAACCATCAGCGCCGTTTATAATGGAGTCAACAGCTTATTTTAAACCTTAGTTTAGTTTAGTTAAATATATGATACTTGCATTGCCTTGGCTTGGAACAAGCGTCCAAATGCAGTCTCGGATGAAAGTCTTTATGGTTTGGAGATTTGGTGGTGTAGGAGTCACAATCACCTTCTTCCGGGTCTGAAGAGTGATGAATTCCAAAGATGTTCTGACTACTTGGGGGAAACTTGGGAGTTTCTTCCCAGTGGAAAGTGAGAAAGAGCTAAGAGATCCTAGGATCTTTGGTGAATGAAATGTCAAGGCTGAAGGCCTGGCACGTGCTTAGGGGTCCACGAGAGTTCTGGCTCTTCCTCCTTATCCTCTTAGGATCTAAAAAAAAAAAAAATCAGACTGGTCGAGGCGGGTTCCTGATGTGAGACCTTTATCTTCTATCAAGGTCACACTTCTGGGGTTTGAGTGAGCCAATGAGGAATGGTAACTTTGAATAATTGATTTGTTAAATCAAATGAAAAATGGTGTGTCTGATTGGTCCAGATGCTACAATTTGTAGAGGTTTCATTGTGCATGATGGAAGTTCAGAAGGAAGAACATTGCTGTAGTCCAGCCTAGAAATGACCTGGTCAAGAAGTTGTGCAGCATGCTCCGTTAGAAAGTGCCTGATCTTTCTGATGTTGTGCATTGCAAACCTGCAGGATCAAGCAGTCTTTGCAATGTAGTCTTTGAAAGGTCAGCTGGTCCACAACGATTACACCAAGATTTCTGACCGAAGTTGATGGGGTAATTGTAGGAGAACTTAGCTGAATGGTGCAATCATACTGTAGAGTTGGAGTGGCAACAAGCTCAGTCTTTGCCAGGTCGAGTTGTAGGTGTTATTCTTTCATCCATACCAAGATGTCCGCCAGACAGCCTGGGATCTGTGCAGCTACCGATGGATCATCTGATTGAAATGAGAGAGCTGTGGGTCATCAGCATAGCAACGGATGGAGAATTCATGTGCCTGTATGATGGCGTGTAGATTGAGAAGAGGAGTGGTCCAAGAACTGATCCCTGAGGAACCCCTGTGAAAAGTTGATGTGCTTTGGACACCTCCCCCTCCCCAAACCACCCTGAAAGACCTATCAGCAAGATAGGATTCAAACCAGCGAAGGTGAATCCCTGTGATGAGAGGGCAGACAGGAGGATCTGATGATTGGCAGGGTCAAAAGCAGCAGATAGATCCAGCAGAATAAGAACTGATGATTTGGGATCAGCTTTTGCAGTCTGCAAGGCCTCTGTGACTGACAGTAGCACAGTCTCAGTTGAATGCCAACTCCTGAAAGCTGACTGGTTAGCGTCCAGTTTGTTGTTCTGTGAAATAAAAGATACCTGGTTAAAAAACAACTCGTCCAAGGGATTTAGCTATGAATGGAAGGAGAGAGACAGGTCTGTAAATTAAGTCTGATTTGTGCTTGAAATCCCTGATATGGAGAGACAGGCAGAGAAAAATATTTTATGTTGTGTGCATTTTATTTCATCTGCAGCAACATTGTGAACTTGTTTAATGATACATTTAAATACAACATTATGAAAACATATGAACAGAGTTTTCGGCATGATAGAGCTGCGACTGGCAGATCAATGTGCCACTTCATTGTTCTTCATGCCCTGACCAAACCAGTTCCAGAGTGTAGAAGGAGCTCCTCATTTGGCGATAAACTCCTCCTCAGTTTCACATGCACCTTTCACGATCTCGCTCCGCACGGTCGCACACAGATATATGTCAACAACTACACTTTATCCTAACTATCAGAAGAAGACTAATTCATATAGTGGGGAGAATTTGTAACACAACCACTGTGTAAATTAATATATTTCAACTACAAATATGCAAAAATTGTATAATCTAGAAGTTAATATAAAAACTACATTACGTGCAGTTTATATATTTGCATACATATTTATTTTTAATTTTTTGAGTGTCAATTACCACATTTAAAAATAAATCGTAATTAAATTTAAGTTTGGGCTCTGTTGTTAGCTGTAACCTTATAGTAATGTAAATGAACTCCCTGTTTGGAGCATAACCTAAGGTAGATTTATATCCTTTAGAATATTACAGTTGTAATCGAATTTATTTAATAGTATATTATAAAATATGCAACAAAATGTAGTTTATATAAATGCAGTAAATATATACAATACTGTTCAAAAGGTCAGTAAGATATATTTTTATTTTACTAATACTTTTATTCAGCGAGGATGCATTAAATTGTTCAGAAGTGACAGTAAAGACATTTATAATGTTGTAATATTTACAGTTTTTAAATGTGATTTGTATCGTTGCATTAAGAATGAGTTTACTGTATTACAGGCATTGAGGGAACAGTTGAACCACATGAAGAATCTCTTAAAAACGTGCCGTTTGGCTCAAGAGTGAGTGTTTTTCCTGCACTTTTCTTCGAGGCCGTATTGAAGAGTGCTGCGTCTCAAGTCTCTGTTGTGTTGTGTTGACAGGGTTCTGGATCAGTTCGACACTCTTCCTGGACATCTGACCGAAGACTTTCACCTGTTCTCTCTCAGTGACCTCACGGCTGTCCGCAGCGGCGGTCTGGGCCCAAAGCTGCGAGATCTGCTGCGCCTCGGCTCCAGCCACGTCACGGACTGTGTGGTGAGGAGCCATTCACACACCACTTTTGAGAGGAGTCACAGAACATTGCGTTTGTTTAGGTGATCAGGTTTATTTGTTCTTCTCTTGTTGTTCTCCCACAGCTCTGCCAGGCCAAGGGCTTCATTTGTGAGTTCTGTGGAAATGACAAGGACATTATCTTCCCCTACGAGCTCAACAAGTGCCTGCGCTGTGAAGGTGAGCCTCTTATCGATTGATTAAGGCATTTATTTATGCATTAATGTGTTCATTTTTTATTTATGTATTTGTTTCTACATTTATTTATTGTGCATTTATTTCTTTATTCATTCATTTATAAACTGAAAAGCATTTATTTGTACATTTCTGTGTTTATTTATACAATAAATAATTTTTTTGCATGCATTTATTTATAGGTTTGTTATGCATGTATACATTTATTTATTTACAAATTGAAAAGTATTTTAAATGGTATTTTACACAAATATTAATGCAGTCATTAATTTATTTATTTTATTTATATATTGGTTTATACATTTATGCAATTTATATACATTTTTATAAATGTTTATATAAGTCAAGCTATACATTTATTTATACATTTATGTATGCATTTGGTTGTTTATCTGAATTTCTGCATTACTGTTTTTCAGTTCTGCTTTTTTTTCTACATTTAAGTTTTTTTTCTGTAATTCTTTCAAGCAGTTATTTCAACATTAATTTATGCATTTATGTTAAGTTTGTTATACATTTATAAATTTATTTATAAACTTTTTATTTGTTTATACAATTATTTATAAACTGAGAACCTATTTACTTATTGATTTACATTTGTTTCTGTGTGCAATTTTGAGCAGATTTATTTATGCATGTATTTATACAATTACTTGTTTGTGTTTATGGATTTATTTAGGCATTTATTTATACATTTTATGCATTCATTTATATGCATAAATTAATAAAATGCAAAAATAAATGTATGTATACATTTTATATTTGTGTTTGTTTTTAAATGCATTTATACATTTCTGTTTTTTATTTATTATGCTTTTTAATTACTTCTGCTTCTATACATTCATTTATTTATATATGCATTTATTTATACATTAATGCATTTTGTGCATTATTAAGCTAAACTAAAATGTTTTCTTTAGGTCTTTTTCCCATGTTATGGTGGTTGGTTGTAATGGTCTGTTTTTTTGTGTGTGTGTGTGTGCAGATTGTCATGCGTGCTATCATAAGACCTGCTTTAAGGGAGGAAAGCAGTGTCCTCGCTGTCTGAGGCTCGCCGAGAGGAGAGAGCGAATGGCTCGTAAGAACATGGAGGAGCAGGAGGACAGAGAGGAGGACGAGGCCAGTGGGACCTAACACACAACGCCAGTAAGATTTCACCAGAGCACAGCGCAACAGTGAATGTAGTGACTGATATTCAGCCAAATGTTTCTTGATTCCCGTCCAAAATAAGCTGCTCTTAAAGTCCTGCTGACTGCAGCACAATGCAACATTAATACTAAAGAGTTTTATGTGCAAACAAGACGTTTCTGCTTTTTAAGAACCGCTGCTTTCATACACAAAATCGTATTGTTTTTTACTATGTGGCATGTTTTGTTTGTTTGTTGCCTCCGTCCTTAAAAATCCAATTTATTTTTAATCAACAGGCGTTGGAGTACTGTCATAAGCTTTTATGTGTAATGTTGTTGTCTACCTGCTCTTTGTTGTGTATAGAATAAGTGTATAACCTGTTGTGTGCCTCTTTGATGGCTGTTTGTTTTGAGAGATGGAGAGGTGCAGCTGAGTTCCAGTGAGTTTTGCACAATCTGTGTTTCTCTAGAGGTTTCTAGAAGTGCCGTGCTCAAACTTACTGTGTTAAAGATCAAAGCTACTAAAACAAAAGGCCTCGTTCGTGAAATGTGAGCCAAATTCATTTAATAATTTGTATATAAATAAATAATATTAATGTGATGCAACAATGTACCTTAATAAAATACGAATTTCAAGTAAAACACTTTTTTTTAAGTTAACGAGTTAGTGTAAATTATCATATTGAACGGAATGCAACTGTTTATGTAAGAATTATCTTTTGCACTGTTTTGTACAGAAATTCAATTAGCTTTTTCATAAAACCATTTTAGACCGAAATTTGCTCTGGTTATTAATAAAACAATTCATGCATACTTGCATAAATACGCACATGCATACTATTCATAAATTGTTTTGGTTTTGTGAACATTTTAACCATTAATATAAATAAAATGAGTTTGTAAAACTATTCTTGTGGAATTTACTTTGAAAATTGTTTTACTCAAGTTTCACAAATGAGGCCCAATACTGGTCTTTAATGTGAATTTGAAGGCCTTTTTGCTTTCACATTTTGCACCTACCAAAAATGGCACTTTGTTTGTTTTCTGTCCCTTATTAGACAACAAATGTTCTTATTGGTTCTTTAATTTACATTAGTTTAATGTTTGTTTGAACGAGAATTGTATTAATGTTTGTGCCAGAACATCATTCCAACATCTCACATTCAGTCCAAGATCTTGCACAGTGGCCCATACTCATCCAGTGAAGCTACTCGTTGAAAAAGAAAGTTGTACCAAAGTGTTAATTGATTAAAAGACTTTACTTTATTACATTGGAAACGTGTATTCCAATGAAACTTGTCACACATACTGGACCTAAGTTAGTTTGAGTAGTATTTAAAAGAAAATATATTCAAAAGCCCTTTTGTTTGCTGCTGTGAGTATATCTGAAGCAATAACGACCACTGACCTTAAGTATATGAGATTGAACGAATGAATAAACTTGCTATTGTGTGGTTGCTTATGAGATCTAATCTTGAGTTTGTAATGTTTCATTTGATCCTGCTGACTATGTGTCCACTTGAGCTTATTGAGTTGCCTTTTATATTCAGGGGCTTTTGATGCAAAGATGTACATATATAATTTCTTATTATGTAAATATATGTAATTGAAAATAAAAGATGTTTAGACTGCCTTATTGTTTTGGAGTCATTATTGTATTGTTGTGTTATACGCAAAACTTTTGGTCTCTATGTTAGAGATGGACTGTTAATCGGTTTTACCGATATTTTTTTTTACTAATATTTGTGCATTTTTCCATCATCAGATATTGGTTTTGCAATGTCAGATCCAGCGATTTAAATTATTAAATTATGTATATAGGGTATCGCCACATAAACTTGCAAATAATCGGTATCGGTTTATTATAGGGTTACCATACATACATTTTTTTTATTTTGGACATATCCTGGCCGGGATTTCTAAATTGCCTAAAATGTCCATGTTTTGGCTTTGTTTTCCTATTGTTTTCAAACTTGTACAAAGTAATTATACTTACTGAAAAGTACATAAATGACCTTTTTTGTCTTGACCTGGACAGGAAAAGAGGCTATATTGGTCACTCTATACTAACCGATACCGATTATTTGCATGTTTAGATGTCGATTAACCAATATGCATTATCTTGTTTATTGGTGGATTTGACATTAAAAACTGATATTTAATTATGTAAAATTTGTAAAAATCAGTATCGGTCAATTTCTACTTACTACGTTTCTGCTGTAGTGAAAATGGTAAAACAACCAAAAGTATATGTATAAAAATAAAAATAATATCTACTAGCTACAGTATATCTATACTTTTTCTACTGGTTCATCCAAACGCACCACATGCATATGATTACAAGCGCATATCCCGTGATTATCAACAGGTAAATGCGGAAGAGAAGGAAGTCCAGGATGTAGCCCACATGACACCACTGGTTCTGTAGATGGTCTTCTTTTCGTAGGATGTTCAAATAAGTGTTTATCTCTCTAAGATCCTGACTGATCTGTCTTAGTTCAGGCACATCCATAGTCATGGATCCAGAGGCTAGGGGACAAATAGTAAACATTTAGCTTTGGGTTTGGATGCTTTTGAAAGTTAACATCAGGGGCTGTTTTTGTCTCACCATTAGTGGAGGTCTGTTGACCGGACGTTGATTGTGAGGGCTGGACAACCCATGGATTGGGTTCTTGTTTCCCTTCTTGTTTCCCTTCTAGCTTGGATAAAGGGTCTTCAGGGAAACTGTAGCAAATAAGCCGAGCGATGAAGCGCATCACCAGCACCTGAACCCAGTGTGGCACCTCCCTGTATTTCATTGAATTGTGGTGGAGGACGAAGGTGATGAGGACAGTCTCCAGCAGACTTATGGTCATGAGTGCCAGACACACAGAGAAATAGATACCTAGATAAGGAGGTGAAACCAGATTTTAGAGATATAACTTAATGAGTATTGAAAAAAGTTAACAATACTACATAATTAAATTATTTATTCTCTCTGAAATACTTGATCCTTATTGGTCAATCATGTCCATTGTCCACGGCAAAATAACATATCACTCTGCTTGTTACATCTTGCTACTGTGTTTTTGGCTAGCTATTGGCCTTGGAGGACTTCAGTATAGTGGTGCCTTCACATTTGTCAAATTTCATGAGCCACAAAAGTTTTTGCCAATTGTCAGTAGTGTAGAGATGTAAACACAGCTCATCGCAATTCAAACCAAGCAGCTTTCTGTTGACCAACATGGCAAATTCGCATTACCGACTGAACCTAGTGCAAAATCTGCATGGGGAAGTCTCTTGCTCACAATGTGTGGATTCCTACTGAAACGATATCCTGATATTTGCATTTTTCCACAGTTAGATATCCTGCAGGTTTGCAGTTATAATGTACAAAATGTAAAGAAAAATGTGCAAATATCGGTAAAATATCGGTACAATGATTATCGGTCTCTCAAAGCTTTTGTTTCTAAGGTTTTCTCTTCTTAAATCTAAAGAAGACTTCCATTCTCATACAAACACTTGAGGTGAGATTAAAGAAAATGAAAGTTCACACTGGTGTGTTGTGGCTAACTGACCTATTAAAGGTGTTCCATTAGCAGTGCTGGGAAGCAGGTCGTTCATAATGAGAAGAAAGACTGTATATCCCAGAATAAGGGTCATTTTGAAGGAGGAACGATCCACGCTGTGTGGCGGCAAGTAGAAGGACAGGATGTCAATGATCATGAGGAAGGAGCTGGGGATGATCAGGTTCACCACGTACAGTATCGGCCGTCGCTTTATCACCACCTGCAGGATGGAAAGAGTAAGACTTGGACCAACATATATTCAGTTTGAAGTGCTAAAACTAAATTTACGGAGCTCTGAACATGACATGCGGTAGTAAAAATATATTGTTATTCATGGCTTTTAAATAAAGAATTAATTTCTAAGACTAATTTGTTTCCTCTTTAATTTGGTTAAACTGCAGACAGATTTTAAGGAAACAAATTAGTAAAATTTGGCCACAAATGAATGATTATCTCATAATTCTGGGAAGAGTTCATTATGAGATGAAAAGTCGCAATAACCAGTTTTTTATTCTGTGAAAACCCCCCTGAATTTTTAGAACAAAAAAAGTTAAAAGTTGCAAGGTGTAAACTCATAATTCCAAGAAAAAAATTCTGACGTACTAGAGGCAAACTTGCAGTTCTGAGATTTTTTTTTTTTTTTTGCGAGTTTAAACTTGAAATTCTGATACAGGCTTCCAAGAAATTCAAAACTCAAAATATGCAAACTCAGAATTTAGAGAAAAAAGTTCAAAATTGCGAGATGTAAATTCAGAATTCTGATAAGAAAAAGTCAATTTAATTGCAGTATGTAAAATCGGAATTCTTTGAGATAATAAAATCTGAGAAAATTCCATAAACTCAGTATTCAGAGAGAAAAAAGTTCAGAATTATGAGTTCTAGACTGTAACTTTGAAAGAGATAATTTTTTTGTTATGTAAATTATGAATTCTGAGAGAAAAAAGAAGCTATATGTACACTCAGAATTTTGTTTTTATATTTATTTTTCTACTTATTTATTTTTGCCAGAAATAAGCTTCTGTGTTATATTCCATGTTATAATGGCATGTCATAATTTGTCAAATGTAGTAGGTCATTTGGGTATAAAAGTATAAAACTAGATACTAGAGAAACAGAGACATATGCTGTCCTAAACATAGCCTATTATACTCCCTGCTTTTGTCTCTTTCTTACCCAGAAAGTGATGATGTCGCATTCATCTATTCCGAACTTCAAAATGTCCGTGTTGCCCAAGATAACCACCAGCTCCCACTCTCCACTGGCCTGCAGGTAACGCTTCGAGTTTCCCGTCATCTCCTTAAAGGACAGGGCAGGACTGACACGGACATCCTTTACTAAAGGGGTTACAGGTTTTACAGGTGTTAGAATTGTTACACTTCATAAAACAGCAAATTATGTCAGACCCTCATAACAGCGTGTCAAGGTCAGTAAGTCTTATTTTTAAAAAGAAAGTTTTATTATATTTAAAAAGTGTATATCTTAGTGCTGTCAGTTGATTAAAATGTTTGATTAATTAATCAAATTAATAGCATATTACATTTGGCTGGGAAAATACCCCCAAAAGATTATCTAAAGCAATTTTTTGTGTTAAATGATAAAGTATTAAGTAAACATTAAAAATAGTAGATTTAGAAATAAATATTTTAATACAACATTAATTTAATTACACATTAAATTAATGGAACATAAGAAGGTAATTTGAGAAACATCTTTTTGTTTTGAAAGTCACTAGAAAACAAAACAGCTTTGTTCCCAACAGTCTTCAGAAACCCTTTTATGTTCCATAAAAGAAAGCAAGTCATTCAGTTTTGAGTAAATCATGGCATAATTTTAGTTTAAAAAAAAAAAAATGAAATAATACAATAATACTGTAAATAAGAAACTAAGGTGCCAGCAGGTGGTGGTAAATGTCTTAATGAGTCATTCACTCATTTGATTCGTTCAAACAGCTGATTCATTCAGTGATTCAGTAAAAGGTAATGGGCTTTTGAATAATTGATTCACCCGATTTGTTCAAAATGCAGATTAATTCATAAACTAAACACTACTGTGTTGCTTGGGATGCACAACAGTTCTGCTGTGGCTTAGGTAATATTAACATGATGTTAACATCTTAATTACTGTATAAAAGCTTGTGTGATTGCTCTCACTGCTCGTGTCATATCGCTTATCATATGATATAAATATAAGAAAAAAACTCATACAGTAGCATTTTTGCCCCAATATCTTGAATTTTAGTGCATAACTGCATTTATGAAGTTGCCCCGTCAACTCTATGAAATTTAAGATAACGTACAGGTCTGTGTGTTAACTGCATTAAAATATTTTAATCGCATTATACTTCTATAACTACATAATTAAGTTAATGCGTTAAATTGACAGCCCTTATACATTTTTAATACTATTAAGGTGCGTATATTCACATGAATTCAATAGGCAAGGTATGTATTTATGATATTTTAATTGATGGTTAATTGAAGGCATTAAATTGAAGCTTTTCCGAATTGGTTTTCGGTTACTACAGTATGTTGACTTTAAATTACTGCACGAGAAAGTCCACAGAAACTAACAAGGCAGAATAAGTGGGTCTTCAAACCGCAGACACACAATAAGGGAAATGCTTTCATGGCAAGAATGTGCTGAGATGGCAGGAAATGAAGAAAGCAGTGAAAGAGGAGACGTTACTGGTATGCATGTAGGAGCCGAAGGTGAAAGAGCAGTTCTGTATGTCGAAAGGGAAACTGAATATCTGTAGGTTACAGGCGCTAACCAGCCTCAGCATCCTGTCATAGCGGATGTGGCCCGTGTGGTTCACATACACGTAAGGACAGGCCTGAGATACATCGTCATCCACGCTACACAGGAGAAAAGAGAGAGTTAAATCATTATATTTATGAGATTCTTTGATTACTTGTAGACTGTAATATTGTAAACCTTCTGCCAAGACATTTTTTTAAAAAAAAAATTTTATTTATAGAAACAAGACGAACACTGAAATAATATTACATTGCTTAAGTATTGTTTATAGTTAATTAGATAACCATGATGATAGCTATATATAGTGCTGCAGAAATTATGTGTTTTTTGGGTAGATTACTTACAAATTGTAGTCCATTACTGATTTCAATTTAGCAGAAACATAATGTATTACATTACACGATTTACGATTACTTTCAGACTACTTTCTGATTGCTTTTTAGAGCTAGCATGTTTATCACATTGATTTAAAAAGGATAATCTTGTACCATATTGATATAAAAATACAAAAGAGATATAGAAAATATATTATTGAAGATAAGAAACAAGGTATCTGTGTTTGTACATCTATGACCGGAAACACTCTGTTAGCGTCCACGATAATGAACGATAACGATAACGTTGGTTATTGCTAGCTGCCGCTTTAAACTCAGGTGGATGCTGATTGGCTGTCAGTGTCATTATGGTTCATCCTCTGTCCCAGTTGGTGAACCATACCATTGATTATCTCCAAAAATGTCCCAAACATCCCCAGTAGAGGGCACTCACAACTCATAAACGATAATGTCCGGAGTCCAGAGGTCGTTGACAGGAAGTGAGATCTTTGTAATGCCGTCACAGGCTTCTGGATCCCAGATGAGGAACTCATGGAACCAGTACTATAACAAAATATGATCGCAGAACAGGATTGTGACATGTTCGGGTGATTATTTAAACATCTCTTAGTGTTCATGCACAAAACCTACCAGCCTGAGCCAGAGAAACGTGGTAAGAATTTGTGCTTTTTCATTCTGCAAAACAGCACAAGCATCAAATGTTCAAACACGAGTACAGTTGACACAACTAGAGACGTATAGCTGGTCCTGCACTGACTCACCACTCCCAAGATAGCGTAGAGCGTGAAGGAGATGTTGGTTATGGTGGGGGTGCTGAGGTTGACTGAAGGTCTGAAGGACTTCTTGTCAATGACTTCCTGTAGAGAGTCATACGAGGGGCCACTTTGTCCTTCTTCACAGCGAAGCATTTTCGCTAGGCACGACACTTAACATGACCAGACAATCTTGCTTAGAAATTCATTTGATATCCATTTATTAGCATGCAGTTAGCGTATAAATGTTGTGCTTGCACAGTACTTTTGTATACAGTCACCCCAAAGTGTATTTGGACACTTAAAACACACTTAGAAATGGAGATATTACACAAAAAATAGAAGTGTTTAATATTATAAACACAAAAAGTATTCCAACATTTTAAGTGTAAATGTATATTGTTTGATCATGCCTAATGGATATGTCTAGCATATTTAACTTGATATAATCGTATAAATGTACATAAAACATAATATGTACGTAAAGCAGAAATAATTATTACAGAAACTGTACACATAACAACTGGGCTGGGATCAGTTGATCCATTTGAGATATTAGCAACAAGTGATGAAATCACTTTACATTTACAGAAGCCATAATAAAATAAAATGCATCGCATTGTAATTGGAATTGATTTGGTATAAATGGTAATTCTGAATCATTGAAGATATTGCATAGTTGTTTTTAACAAACACAAAATTAAAACCAACCAAAACGTTAAGTAAATAAAATTCGTTACCTTTCAGTAGAATGAAAAATGGCAAAAGAAAACGCCAAAGATGTCCCATAATGCTCCGTGTGGATGAGATATCCCTTTGTTTAAAACTGCTCAGCGTTTACTTCCACAGGTGAAATGTGATGACCTCACTGGCACTTCGGTGTGCGCTTACATGTTGTTTAACACCTTCGGTAACCACTGACTTGTTTTAATAGCTTTGGAGCTGTTTGGTTGAACTCATTAGTGATGTACGTACATGTTTTCCATTAGATGATAAAAAAACATGTTCAGTTCCACACATTTAATTAGAGGAAAGAATACATTTCACACTTGAGCTATTATGGCTCCTCGAGACATTATTAAATCTATTTTAACATATTAAATCATCTTGAATATATTTCCAGTTTCTTTTACAGTCATGCATCCAATTAATAACTATGACTAACTATAATTATTAATTTAGAAATTCATTTACCTATGCTTATCTCAATACATATATTTAACATTAAACCACAATAACTGAAATCAATAAATCCTTTAAAAAAACAGATATTTGCAAACACAAAACCAGGAGTAAAAGTCTGTTTGATATTTAAATATAATTATTTAATAATATAATATTTGAAACGACAGTGGAAAAAAGTCTATATATTTGTGTTACCTTAGCTAACAAAACATGTTTTGGTGCAACAGATACAACAAAATGTCAGATTCTACATATTAACTTATTTTTTTATATTTATTTATTTATTTATTTTTATGTTCCAGAGCTTGTCTATGGAATTTTAAGTATTGGGACACTTAGAGGGTTAGTTCACCCAAAAATTCTGTCATTGTGTACTCGGAGCTGCCAGTAGACTTATTAATTATTATTATTATTATTATTTTTTTTTTTGGTGAAATACCCCTTTAAAGGTCCAATAAAGAGTATAAACCTAAACTATTTTGTTGAAGACCCATTTCATTACATCAGAAATAAACCATGACATCATCAGAGTGACTGATATTTTGGTGTCATCAGTTTACAGAGCAGGCAAAAATAAATCACGACCTTTTGTCTAGACTGTATGAGTATAGCCACAGAACCATAATTGTGCTCAAACTCACAACAATAAAGAGACTATACATTATAAAGAGCACACGGTCAATGACCTGACCAAGCATGAACCAATCATCTGTTCTGTTGCTGTTAATGAAGTGCTCTTCAACTTGGTGACGGATGGTCAATAAATCCCTACTCATCTTCTTCATTTCATCAAGGCAATGCTCCCAGACTCTCCCTGGACTTGCACTAACTCGTTCTTCCTTTGGAATATCAGTCATGGCGTTATCAGTCATGGTGTTTTTGTAGAAAGTGCTCTCAGATGTGTTCGCTGTGGCAAGAAACAAGACCATCATTGAAAAACATCTTTTACACCAATTATATGAATTCTGACGTCAGGTGCACAACAATAATGTGTAAGCGTACTGGAAGACAAAAATATATTGGCTTCCAAAAAGAGTCTTACCTTCAAGGTGTTTATCACAAGATTTCTTCATACAAGCAAGTCGAGCAAGATATTTCAGGACCAGAATCCTGAGCCACTTGGGTAAGGGAGGTAAGTCACGGGAACCATACATGATATTGGTGATGATGATGGTCTCAAGGAGACTTGCTACCATCAAGGCCAAACAGAGTGAGAAAAACACATCTAGATTGAGAGAGAGAAAGATAAGTTAGGAGGTAAAGAAGGATTACCTTCCCTGCTGAAAAGATTAGGTTAAAGTCATGGCCTTCATTTCCCAAAAGTATTGTAAACCACCATTGATGGTCTACAATGGTTTTGATAAATGCAGACTAGGGGTGCATTTCCAAAAACCATTGTAAGCTAACTATGGTCATTAGTTCCATTGAACTCTCTTGATAACAACAGAACTTGCAGCCATGGTTTCTTTGGGGAAATGCTCCCCAGGCTGGTTTATGCCTGAATGTAGATCAGAAATACTTAAGCTGGGGAGCCCAATCTACAGTACCTACCCTGCAGAGTTCAATTTCAACCACCTGTCTGTAATCACCAAGTGTTTGATAAGGGTTGGAGCTGAACTACAAGAAGGTAGATCTCCAGGGATAGGATTGGGCACCCTGGACTTAAGCTGATTGACCAGGATGATCTTAATAGTACAACTGGTCAACCCAAAGAGGTTTGTAATACCTTAGCCCTTTTCACACTGAGAGTGTGAGAATGTGTCCTGGGCAATTGTTCCCGGGTCATTTGATGTTGGTTCATTCACGCTGCCAGTGATTTCTCTGAATTTGCACATTTTTTGTTGTTGCAAATGTTATCTGCCTTCAAAACACTTGGTAAAAGAGTTGCACGATAACATGCATCATCACTACGACTCACCCCTTTATGGCATTGGCTCTCTTTTGTTCGCACAGAGCATGTTCTGGGACTGAACCCGGCAATGTTACTAGGTCCCCAACCCAGGATCGATCCCGAAATCAATCCCGGGATTGTTCTGCCAATTTTCTGGGTCCAACGTGCAGTGTGAAAGGGGCTCTTGAGAAAGCTAGGATGATGATTGGCTCATGTCCCATTTGTTTACATAGAGTGTTGGGTTTATGACAGCATCCAGCCATCAGATGGCAATTGAAATGTTTGGCTTCACGCTTCAGGATGTGTGCGGCACACTTGCTCCAACCCTAATTAAGCACACTTGAGGCAAAGTAATTGAGTCCCTCTGACTCACTAGAAAAACCTCTTTTTGAGGTATACTGGAGCTGGTTGGAGCAAAACTCTGCAGGGTTTTGGCTCTCTTGGAGCATTATTGCACACCCCTGAGTTTTGACATGTACCAGCCCTAACTGGGTCATATTAACTTTGGTTTGCCAAGAAAGTATTGCTGTGTAGGGACCATCTGGGGCCACATTTTAGTAGAGTAAAGTATTCAAAATATGCAAAAAAGGTGAAAGAGAAGGTATGACAACATACTTATGAGTGGTAAGTTGTTTCCTGTGACGGGCAGCAGGTCGTTCATTAGCAGCAAGAAGACGGTGTAACCCAAGATGAGGGTCATTTTGAAGGAAGCACGGTCCACACTATGAGGAGGCAGTAGGAAGCTGAAGAGATCCACAGAAAGCAGGAAGCTGCTGGGAATCAGGAGGTTCACCACATACAGCGTAGCTCGACGTCTCAGGACAATCTAGCCCACAACGAGTGAGGACACTTTTGTTAATCAAGTATAAATGTCACAGTAAAAAAATAAAAATACCACAAAGGTTTGAATTCACTAAGAAGTTGCACAATGTTTGTGTGTGGTATTTCCTACTTGTTTTCAGCTTTGTGCTGGTTTATTTATGTTTTCCATCCTCTTCTTTAGCTAATTCTTTAAAAGTAAAGACTAAACTTTGAGTGTTGAAACCAGGTTGGTCTACAAAAACATGTCAATTCTTCAACACTCCACTGAGCTGTAATCCATTAGGTAGATCTGTGCTCTTTACAGATTGTACCAACTAGATACAGCCAAGAAACCTCAAAAGGATTTCACCAAATCATAAGATTTAAGTCACCTATTTAGAAAATTCAGTTCTTATTCTTAGAGGTAATAATGTTGCACTACAACTACACACAGAACCAAAATTGTGGTCAAGTGATGATGAAAAGCCTAATAACTGGTCATATCCAGGCACATAATGTAGTCCAGGGGTGTCCAAACCTGTTCCTGGAGGGCAGCTGTCCCAGCAGACTATAGAGCCAACCCTAATTAAACGCACCTGAAACAAGCTAATCAAGAACTGTGTTCAAATCGCTATTATACTCTCATTACCTATTCCCTACATTAGTTCACTAATGAAGTCCAGTTGAAGGAATGAATGAAATGGATCAACATTAATGTCCAAAAATATAGACTTAGTCCAATCCCTACCCCTTAACCTAACCCTACCCATATTTTATTCCTAAAATCAGTGGAAAATGACAGCTGATTAACAAGGATGTAGAATCTCCTAGCCCTGATCGTAAGCCTAAAACAGATATTTTCTGAAAAGTTATCCCTCAATACTGCATGGTTAATTGGGAATATTGCTCCAGGATCAACAAGGAAGTTGATCCAGGAACAAGTTGTACTTGTTAAAATCACATTCACCAATAGTAACAGTATCAGTTGGGATTCTTAGTGAATTCTCCCCCAAATCTAAAATGGCACCAACATAAACAATGAGGTTATCCCATCCTCCTTCCAGATAGTTTAGTAAAGGTTTTTCTGCCCTCATGTCTATCAGCTCCCACTCTCCTTTAGTTGTCATCGCTTCAAGAGAGTTTTTGAATATCTGCTCCACTGGCAGAAAGAAGAACAACTGAACATCATCACCTAGAAAAAGAGACCAATAGGTACAGTATAATCACAAGTAGCCAAACAGTAACATACTTTTCTCACTTTAGCTTACTCACGAGAGTGTTTATAAGAGTTGAACGTGTATGTACAGTTTTGAAAATCAAATGGAAAGGTGTAGATGTCCAGTCTGCAGGAGCTGATCACGTGAAACGGCCGTCCGTCAAGCACCAGACCAGTGTTGGTCACATAGACGTAATATGTTTCTGGTGCTCGGTTTTCATCCATGCTGTAAAACAATGGTGGGTAGCAGGTTAAAGGTTATGGATGTTCATTGCATGTGTGTAAACACAATTTTGTTCCCTATCCAGTAGTCATAGCTGTTACATTCCAACTTACAATTCATTAATGACAATGTCTGGAATCCATATCTTCTCTCTTGGTAGTGAGATCTTTTTCGTTCCACACTCAGCAGCATCCCAGCTCAAACCTTCAATCTGCCACCTCTACAAAAAATTATTATTCAACTAGTGCTATTGCTATTAGTGCCTGTACATATGTAGCTCCGTAAAATCATGCAAGATGACTATTAATGCCTAATAAACTATTGGTGTTTGATATTTATCATTTGCGCAGGGCCGGATTTATGCATAGGTTTCTAGGCAGGAAGGGCCCAAGTAAGGAAAAAGAGCCATACCTGCCCTCCAAAACAATGACCAAATAAATACAACAATCGCTTAGGGAAAAAGTGACAAACTATTTGCATGTTTTCCATCTTTTTATTTACAGTAATCACGTTTTCCTCCTTCCACTCTCTCTCACAAACAGACATAAACATTCATTAATAAATAGCATTAGCATACATTTATTTTGCCTGTGTCTCGATGAGGTAAATCTGTCCCTGCATCTGCGATAATAGCGAAATTGTGGTTTATACGAACTGACATTGTCGAGTATGTACTTCACTTTGCAAAAAACAAAGACAAACTCGTCTTGACAATCCAAAAGCATTTACTGTGTGACTATGCCTATTATAATGCAGGTATGAAAACATGGCTGAATGGAACAATCTCACGAAACATAACTGCTGTCTTCCTAACTATTAGCACTGGAGCGCAATCACGAATGCTATATTGATTTTACACAACAATTCAACAAACAAGATGTTAATATTCCATAAGTTTTAAAGATACTAAATCAGATTAAAGATACTTTTTATGGATTACATATTTCAATTTTATTCACAATTGAATCAATATGGTACACAATAGCTGATTTTCCACTGACGGGCCAGTGCCACAAAGCCCAAAATCACGCTGCATTCAAGTCATGGCGAATACATGTGCGTAGCACTTGATTTCTTTGTTTAAATCTATTACACGATTGAAACAAATCTAGAAAAACTGAGCGACCACACTTATACTTTAAACTCCTGGTCCTGGCACTCACTAGCACGCCCGCTTTTGACCTGACAGTCGCGGCTGTGGAAATACGGCTAATAATTCCAATCAAGTCGACGTGATAAGCAAGTTAGGTCAAAAGTAATCTAAAATTACTCAAAAAGTAGTCAGACTACATAACCTGAAATGTGTAATGTAGAATATTTTACTTACTACAGTTTTTTCATGTAATTTGTAATCTGTAATGGACCATAATTTGTTGATTACTTTAAATAAGTTCTAAGTGAATCACCTTCTGGGCTGAATTTCCCAAAAGTTCGTAAAAACGATCGTACGACTGATCGTATTACTACGGTCTGTTTCCCAAAAGCATCGTAACTTAAGTAGCACTTGAAAATCATCTTAGATCTACGGGTGCTCTGGAGTAATCGTAAAAGCCCTAAGTGCATCGTAAGAAGACAGATTTATGCGGTCACCTGGAGGACAATCAGCAGATTACACCTTTAACTTGATTCAAGTGCAATGTGATTATAATATAAGGATTTGACACTTTATAACTCATTTTCATTTAATTTATTAAAAAGGGCAGGAAAATATAGAAATACACATTTAAATTAAATGACTGAAATAACAACAACAACAACAAAAATAACTAAAAAAAGAATAAAAGAAGTAATGAAGGAAATGCTTCAAAGACTGGGGGGGGGGGTATGTCAATGACTTTATATTGGTTTGTTTGAACTCAGAGGGAGTGTCAGCCACATTAAAAATTTGTGGATTAATGCGTATTGGAGACGCGAACTGTTTCAAACGATTCAGTTCGATTTGGTGAACTGGTTCAAGAAGATCCAGTTACATCGAATGATTCGTTCATGAACCGGATCACAAAGTGCTTTGTTTTGAACTCTCTCACAACAGACACAGAAGAGAAGACAATGCTGAATAAAGTCGTAGTTTTTGCTATTTTTAGACAATTCAAAATTCAAAATTTATTATTTTTTTTTGTCAATATTACACTCCCCTTGTCTAAACAGTGTTTTTGTTGAGTCTTACCATCCTCACCCACAGATATGTTTCCAACACCTGTGATTTTTCATTCTGAAAGGGAAGATACAGTATGGTAACTTGTAACCATTTCTATAATATTAAGTGGGTTAGTACTATAAAAATGTCATGGTTTTGTAAATTTTAAGTCAAATTTGCTTACCACTCCTAAGATCCCATAGAGAGTCAAGTCCACGGTGACGTTGGTGGGAGTGCTCAGACTTATAACTGGCCTTGCATCGCTGTAGAGGATGACTTCCTCTTTCATGGCAGTAAGAAGTGATTTAGTTGTTGGTTCTGAACAGTTTAATGGATTGACAGATCCTAGCAAG
The DNA here is from genome assembly GCF_003368295.1 of Carassius auratus. Classification (NCBI taxonomy): domain Eukaryota; kingdom Metazoa; phylum Chordata; class Actinopteri; order Cypriniformes; family Cyprinidae; genus Carassius; species Carassius auratus. Next base: position 13,001,233 of record NC_039264.1, read on the forward strand.
AGAGCTGAAAGAGCAAAACCTGAATAAAACATTTTGCATTTCATGTAATAATAGTGGACAGTAGAGTTTGTTTGTTAATTAGTGTTTTTTTTTCTTCTTCTACTATCAAATCACTTCAAAAGTTCTTGCTGTAAAATCACAGTCCTTTGAAACAGATTAAGAAAAATAAAAAAAGAATAGTTTGGAGATGAATCTTACAGTGTATAAAGAAGCAGCTGGTGATCAGCTGGAGCCGAGTGAGATCGGGGTACCATGTGATAACCTGTTGAATATCCAACTGGGTTACACTTTATTTTAAGGTGTCATTGTTACAATGTAATACACTTAAGTATTGAGTAATATTAATGAACTACATTTAATTTCTAGATAGTTAGGTTAAGACTTATGGTTTGTCTTATGGTTACTTGCATGTAATTATGTACAATTAATTGTTATTATAATAGTAAGTTAATGTATCATGTAACAAGGACACCTTAAAATAAAATGTTCCATCGATTTGCAATATATAGAAAATAATCACAAAATACAACTTTTACAATACAATACAACCAGTTAAATACAGCAAAAACTATGAATTCTAATTACCAAGATTCTTTAATATATTAAACTAAATGAAATTACACATTTAAATTTCAAATGTAAAAAAAAAATTATGAGCGAGGAAATCAAAACAGAAAAAATACTTATAGCTGTTTATCTTTTAAAACTAGAACAATGTGCATTAAAAAAGTTATTTTTTTGTGCCGAAAACACATTAAATTAAAGTTAAATATTATAACACCAATAGTCTCACCTGCATTCTTGGAAGAGGGATAAAAGCCATCAGGTCATCAATAACCTGGAGTGCAAGTAAATATTTAGCAGATTTTTTGGCTTGTGTGTGGAGGTTTGAATAGCAGAATGGAGAGTGAACATAACATAAATACTTGCTCATTTGTTTACACAAATTAGGATAACCACAAGGGGTTCTCTCTCATATTTCAAAGCGTTTTTTTCTAAATGTGATCTAGTTAAAACAATTCAATCTCAATATTCATTCATATTCAGTATGTAAATATTCATGCATTTGTACCCCTCTCCCCAAATCAAAAGAACCAACAGCAAGTTTCCAATTGAAGTAAGTGAAGATGGGTTCAGACTGAGGCTTGAAGCAGAATCTGAGCAGGTAAGAAAATGTATTTCAAATGTTTTTAATCAGACCAAATGGGACCCTGGACCACAAAACCTTAAGTGTAAATTTTTCGATATGGAGATTTATACATCATCTGAAATCTAAATAAATAATGTTTCGATTGATGTATGGTTTATTAGGATCGGACAATATTTAGCTGAGATACAACTATTTGAAAATCTGGAATCTAAGGGTGCAAAAAAAAAAAAAAATACTGAGAAAATCGCCTTGATGAATGAAGTTCTTAGCAATGCATATTACTTATTAAAAAATGAAGTTTTGATACATTTACAGTAGGAAATTTACAAAATATCTTCATGGAACACAATCTTTACTTAACATCCTAATGATTTTTTGGCATAAAAAAAATTATAATTCTGACCTATACAATGTATTTTTGGCTATTGCTACAAATAAACCCTAGAGACTTAAAACTGGTTTTGTGCTTCAGGGTCACATATGACAGTTGTCTAACATTATACCCAGGTTCTTGTCTTTCTGTGGGTGAGATGGTTGAGTTGGCAAGGGTGGTTCTTGGCTGGAATTTGCAAAAAAAAAAAAAAAAAAAAAAAAACAACCTTTAGATGAAATACTTTCATTGCAGTATGCAGGTTGTACATAGTTTCATTTGTTGCAAAGTCAGTGTAAACACTAAGTCATGTTTGTTCTGTACAGCTTAGGTTTTATGAAATCACATATTTAGAAACAACCATGCTCCTATATATGCATTTACTGTAGATGTAGTAGCAACTGTTTTTTGTAGTGTATTAAAATTTCTATGTTATTATTAAATGATTTGATTTTGAAAGACTTTTGTAACCACTTAGAAAAAATATGAGAACATCTCCAGAAAATATAATGCTTAACAATTGATGGACAATGCATATTAGCTTAGCTTCCTAAAACAAACACTCTGGTGGGTTTATAGTGACATATGGCTTTAACATTTACACCAAAAATAATGGCAAACAAATCTTCAAAATGAGCAATAAAACCTCAAATGTTCTCCTGCTCAGGCAGTGACCACAAGGGCTTAATGGATCATACAAACCAAGCAAACCAAGGTTGAGAGTTGGGTTAGGGCACACTTACACTATGTAAATAGTGGGCATTTGTACAACCTGAATATTTGATTAAAATCAAACAAACAGATACAGCATTGTCTTTGATCTCTTTACCAGCTTCTTTAAAGTTTTGTTCTTGTGTAAAGATGTTAATAAATCTTAGCTAGGTTGTGCAGGAAAGCTGTAAACTTCAGAAAATTCTCCAACATCTGAAAAAAAAAAAAAAAGAAATAATAAATGATGGCATCAGTGCTGCCAATGGCGTGAGATATTTAAAACCCAAATCTACGTCCACATTAATCTGGATACATTTGAAAACGCATCTTTTCTCAACGTTTTGGCCTTTCTCTTCCACACTGAGATAAGTTTTTTGTAAAACAGGTAAATACAATCACAGATATCTGTATCTTCCTAAAACAAGCAAAATGGACGGCAGTAGATTACTTACTGTACAAATGATGAAAATAGTTAGTAACTGAATCTAGGTTACTCATTTTAAGAATTGTATTCTGACTACTTTTTAGATTATTTTTTAGATATGAAATTTTACCCAACTTGTTTTAAACATACCATTAAATGCGGCATATTTAAGTTAAAAAATATTATGAATAGTTTACTGACACTGTATGAATAATATTATCAAGTAATAAAAAGTAACTGTAATCTGATTATGAGCATTATATAATGCAATATAATCCAGTTACGACTACCACATTTTTGGAATCGTATTATGTTATCCAGATACTGTACATGTAAACAGTTAAAACCTAGCACTGCCAAAAAACAATGGCAAAGAAAATTCTACTTTTCAGGTGGTGACCACAAGGGTTACATATGAGGATTCATAATTACAAACCAAGGTTGAAAGTTGGATTAGAGCACTTACACTATGTAAAATATTGACATTTCTAAACCTGAACATTTGATTAAAATCTAAATTCCAAATCCGACATTACCTTTTCAAAACTTTTGTTCAAGCAAAAAAGAGATTGATTCTTGACCCAAAACACTGCTGGTTTAATATGGACATGTATTCTTATATTAGTTTACCATGGTATCTGCAGATGTATAAGATTGACTACCATGAACTGGGTGATATAATGTGGCAGTAGAAAAAGAAGCATCATAAAACTAAGCAGATTGTAAAAAAAAAAATTGGTGCTTGGTAATTCTTTTGGGAAATGAAGCCATGGCTGCTAATTGGTGCACTTGTGGTCTCATGGTGTTTGTGTGCATAAGTCAATGAACTTCAGGGTGCTGTCATTTTAGGTTTCTGAAGGAACTTATGAGTGTCCTTCTATAGTGTGGGTGTATTCATTGGGACGGATTAAATCAAATGTAAATTCAGCGCACTCTTTAATTGGGAAAGCATGTTGATGCAGTGGTTTATTTGGGACAGTGTGTCAGTATTAATCCAGATTTACATTCAAAAGGACAAGATAGTCTTCTGTGACCTGACATTTCCATGACAGGCATTCAACCACATGTCACGCCCGAGTTCACACCTGTGCCTTATCCAACATTCAGAGCAATTACGATGTGCTCAAAGCGGTTAAAAAAAATGTATACCCGATGTGGTATATCTGAACTGTGTTGCACAGTGATGAATGATTCGCTCCATATTTATTTTATATTTAGCAAGCTTTGATGGCAATTAAAATATTAACTAAATGCACAAAGTTTTACATTGTATAAAATCTGTATGTTTTATTTTTATTTATTTATTTTTACATGTGGAATTTAGAATATGAAGGGTCTAGGGAGACTTCATAACAAATAGACTGGAAGAGTGTGTGTGAATGTACAAGTATCCACTACTGTGTGCCATGTACTGTACTACATACTGTACAATATCATGTACACAATGTGCAATACAGTATATTAACAGTATAATGTACAATATACTTTACACACCATGCATTGTACAGTACAGAGCAGGCATTTCTTTCTTTTTTTCTGATTTATTGTTTTAAATGTAAACAACATATTAAGCTAATTAAGCGCAATAAGAGATTCAGTCAATAACTCATCCAGTCCAAAACTCATGCAATACTAATTCAGTTCAGTTCAAGTTTATTTATATAGTGCTTTTTATGATACAAATCGTTGCAAAACAACTTTAAAGAAAATTACGTTTAGTAGTAGCTTATCAGTGGTGACTGTCAGTTAATGTACACTAATGTAGTGCAGAATTTAATAGTCAAGTGCTATATAATATAATGTAGACGTTTCCTAATTTACTAATGTACTATGAATAACCTTATAAGTTAAAAATCTAATAAATCTAAAATTGTAAAAGCAACCAAGAACTGTATGTTTCTGAAAACAAGACAAAATAAAATATGATTTTAAAATCGAATTTGTCCAACACTTTAAATCCTTTGTGGTTTTTATCATTTTAATTATATATTTTATTTTATTATGAATGTATAGATTATTTTAAATGCTTGGCATGTATTTATTGGTCGATTATACTATTTATGGTTTTAGAGAATAAATGATTTATTTAATCAACCCTAACAAATAGTACTGCCGCTTTAAGGAACTCGAAGCGCGAACGCGCGCGCTTTCTCTCAGTTCGCGGGAAACGGAGCTGAGGAGAAGTTGTTGTAGTATTGCCTGTGGCAAAGGCATACTACAACAACTTCTCCTCAGCTTGGATATTTATGAAGATACTATGTAATATTATGCTTTTTAATGTTGTTTCAGCATGCTTTTATATGTAGTGCGCATAAGTAAGTAAGTTAAATCATTAAGTTCGTAAGTTCATCATTGTTTCGGAGGTCAAACGACAGCTCAACAGGTGCAATGAGAGAAAGCAACAAAACATTTACACAGGTATGTTGTGCCATCCATACATTATTATTATTGCTGTGTGACAGTGTGAGCTTTTCTTTAATTTCTCAATATAATGTTAGCTGTTCTTCATGAAGCAGCTGAGGAAAGTATTCGCGAGAAATTCACAAATACATGTTTCCATTTAAATTAGCCAGAAGTATACGTTTCATAACACTTTTTAATAATACATTACACAACACAAACTTGAAGTTTAGATTCAATTATAGACATTTTAACACTTAAGTAAACAATAAGATTATATGGAGAAACATTTTGTTAATTTTTCCTCCGAAAATTGTTTCCAAACTTAGACAGAGCAGTACAAATCGTGTGTGTCTGACAAACTGGTGGAGTTTTGATTATTTGTATGAATTACTTGTTAAATGGCTCAGAACAGTTACTTATCGCCACCTATTGGAGTTATTATGTAACTTGTATATTCCACCCCCTAACACTACCCCTTAACCTAAACCTTCAGAAAACTGTCTACATTATTACATTTTAAATACAAATACAATACAAACAAACAAAAAAAGACAAACTTCCTTATTTTTGATGAGTTGTAAACCAAAAATGTGCCCACAAAGTAAAACATTTCAGGATTAACTATCCTTGGAGTGACATTTGTTCCTCACAACATATGGTTCACCTCAAAAGTTCAATGAACTGTAAGATTATATTAGATCACATTTCAATGAAAAGTAACATTTTCTAAATTTTTCACAGAATTTTTTTTTCAAACAAGGCAACAGTGGTAGCCATTGTATTTGTCTGAAAAACAGTAGTAGCGTCCAGTTCCTAATGGATCAGTGTTTTTGAACGATTCAGTTGAATGAATCACTGAATATGGCTCACTAAAAAAGACTTGTGACCACCTACTGGCATTATTATGTAACCTACATATTTTACACACAGGTTGGATTTTTGGGTTTTATGAAGATTATCCACAGACATAATGATTTTATACTGTCCAAACTGTGTTTATTATTTATCACCTACACACCTAACCCTTACTGGAAAAAACACCACTCATACTCAGTATGATTTATAGACCTTTCCTCCGGGGAACTATACAGTATATTGTGTCACCATCTGCTTTTATACAGTCTATGGCCACCATGTATATAAAGGACTCAGACTATTGGATCATTGGATGCCCTACATATCTTACATGCATTACTCATTTAGATTATTTGGAAAGTGCATGCTTATCAAGCTCTTGGTCATGTCTATAATTGGTATAGTAATGAATTTTGTCCCTTTCTCAGTTTGTAAAAATAAATCACATTTTACAGAAATACATTTGCAATGGAAATTTAATGAGAGAATAACAGAACAACAGAGCAATAATTGGGAAGTGAGGGTGCCCTCTAGTGACCATCTCGCTGGCTACTTTGAAAACAACCACCATTGTTTACACAGCATGGCTTTATTGATGCAAAATATAATATTTTACCACAAACTGATTTTCTGCCATATAAAACAAAACAATTGCATTAAAAGATTCTTCTCATAATTTGCACAAAAAAGATGCTTTAATTTCTATTTCAAGACTACAGTGATTCAATTTATGAATGTCTTATTTGTTAAACCTTGGTCTAACCATTAAAAGCATACACTGTTATATTGCATGTCCTTCCGCAGCTTCAGACTGTCATGTGTATTTAAAAGAAAACTTCTGCTACTTTCTGACATTAGTTACTCTAAAACAAAATACAGAGTGAGAAGTTCACGTATGCAGCTAAGCAGTTTTGTCTTGACCAATGAGCAGCTACATTTACACATAAACATTTTTGGCTGGCCACTATGAGTTTTTGTCAAAACTGTACCAGTACAACCATAATATTAAGATGGTGCAGAAGCTGACGGTGAGGAAAACAACATACAAAGCGAACAGTAATCGGTCAATGACCTCCCCCAGTTGAATCCACTCCTCTGAGTTCTGATCAGTGGAGAAATGCTCGTCCACTTTCTGGCGAATGGTGAGTATGTCTTTGTGTATATTCCTCAGTTCATTCAGCTCTTGCTCATGATTTAATGGTGATTTAATGTCTTTTTCTGGGTAACTAATTTGGTTTATTTCTTTCTCAAGTGAACAGGAAATCGTGCCTTTGGTGTTTTCTGCTGGCAGAAATTATTAAATGTATTAATGTGATCTAAAGGTAAGTAAGCACAACATGCAGCATCATTTATTTTATATTTTTACACAGAGAAGAATAGGTTATATACTGTTAGTTGTCCAAGAGGGTTAATTTTGTACGCAGAAAACTTTTTAGCTGTTACGAGACTCACTTTGAGGGTCTGAATTCTGGTCAGAGACTTTCTTGCGCAAGCAAACCAGTCGAGCCAGGTAATGCAGGAACAATACTTTAACCCAGTTTGGTAGAGGGGGATAATCACTCGAGCCACAGAGAATATTAGTAACGGCAATTGTCTCCAATAGACTGGCCACCATCAGCGCTAAACACAGAGAGAAAAACACATCTGTAGGGAGAGAGAGAATAACGTAAGTTTCTTACCTTAAAATTTGTGACTTATGTATGTATCAGTGGGCTTTAAAGGGATAGTTCATCCAAAAATAAAACTTTGCTGTTAATTAAAAATGTAGGTGATTTTTTCCTTTATTAGATTTATGAAGAAAATGAATACCCATGGCTGCAGACAATATATTACGAAGTGAAACATTTAGTCTGTGCAAGAAACTGAACAGTATTTCAACCATTATCAACTGTAATTCAGAGTGGCAGATGTCCGGTTTGCAAACAAATGATTCTGGTAAACAGGTTTTTGTTAATAAACAAAATTTTGACTGTTCACCAAATCGGACTGAATTCTGTCTTGAGTTTGGTTTGATCTTGTGATGAATGAACTGATTCAGCACTCCAGTACCTCAAACAGTTCGACTCGGACCAAGAATGAGGAGCCACTGATATGTGCATGCATGAACTGAACTCTTGAATGAAATGCAAGTTTTTATGGTTTTTCATGGTTTTTAAAAAAAAGCTGATGAAGATTTTTATTCACACTATATGCTGTAAACATGTAAAACGGCCATGGTTCACACTACTTTTCCATTTTATCTGACCTCTGTATCACAGGTAATAATGTTGCAAATAATGTTCAGTTTCTTGCACAGACTGATTCATTCGCTTCATAAGACCTCAATATATCGTCGGGAGTCACAGAGATTAATTGTGTTGCCTGTAAATGTTTTTTTGACTCTCAAGTGCTGGTAGCCATTGACTTGCTTTTAATGAATCACCAAGGACCATATTTTTAGCTAAAAATGAGCTTTACATTCTCCTGAGGAAATAAAGTCACCTATATCTTGGATGAGTAAATTAATGCCAAATTGAAATTTTTTGAGTGAACTATCCCTTTAAACTCTGGTGCAGCAGATGATTCAAAAGTGACTACAAACTTACAATAAATAACCTAATAAATAATATTAATAGAAGTTGGCACTTGAATGTTCTAATTTGATTAAAGGTGCCTTAAATGTTTGAGAACAATAGATTTTATATTATTTGAGTTCCTTTATATTATTTTTATGTAAGTTATAATGAGGCCCAAAAGTCTGAAATTCGAGTTTAATTGGTCGAGACACAGTTTAATTGGTTATTTTGAAAAATGCAAAACAAATAAATGTTACATGAAGTCTAATATGGATAATGCTATTCCTAGGTCACTAGAAACATTTATTTTATCTTTTTACTCCTTTAAATGTGATTTCTAATAAAAAAACAATCAATCAATTCAATCAGAAATATTTGCAAAATAGAAGCATTTTATTTGCAGAATCAGACTTTTGGACCTAACTCTTTATATAGAGTGATAACAGACTTATAAGAGGGATGGTGTCTCCTGTAACCGGAAGCAGATCGTTCATGAGGAGGAGGAAGACGGTGTAGCCTAAGATCAAGGTCATTTTAAAGGCAGAGCGATCCATTTTCTGAGGAGGCAGGAGGAAGCTGAACAGATCTACGGTAATCAGGCAGTAGCTGGGGATCAGCAGGTTCACCACATACAGAGTTGGTCTGCGCTTCAGGACGATCTAATATGTGACAACCATTAGAACAATAAACAGGACAAACAATAAAGAAATGGTCCATTGAAATTAAAACTTCTGAAGGTGACACAAACTTGGTAAATGATTTCATCCCAACTGTCCAATCCGTCCATGTTAAAGTATGATGAGTTGACAGATTTTCTGGCGGTTATGTCGATCAGCTGCCACTCTCCTTTAGTCTCCATGTACTGTAGAGATTTTTTGAGTGTGGCCTCCCCTGGCTCCGAGAAGAATATCTCAACATCTCGAACTGTAGAGGGAGAAATGGATTTGCATCAGTCCCAAATGGCTGTCAAATTTAACACCTTATCAATTGAATGTTTAACATGTATAACTAGGTTTATATGAGATACACACATTGCCAAATCCAAACAATCTGCACATAATATGTTTTCCTTCCTTTAATTGGAACTGAACTGAAATTGGAACTTTAATGGACAGCCTAAAAAAACGTTACTTACTTGTAAGCTTGTAAGATCCAAATGTGTACGTGCAGTTTTGAATGTCAAATGGAAAGGTGTAGATGTCTAGGTTGCAGGAGCTGATCACATGGACTGGCAGCCGATCTTCTGCTTTGCCGTTGTTGTAAAGATACAGATAATATGTGCTTGGGGCTTGGTTGTCACTTATGCTGCAATTAAATTGGAGAGTATGTCACAGACAGCCACAGCAGTTTTGCCTGTTATTGCAGCAGGTAAAAAAACCAAACAATTCTTTGCTTACATGAGTAAACTAAAATCTGATTAGTTGACTTGCCATTGTGGTAACCCACTGAAAATATGTTGATTTGCAGCACAAACTATGTATATTCAAATCAACATACACTGACCAAGCAGTATCTACAACTATATGTTTTATAATTCACAGTAATTTACCTGCTTTGTCTTTCCAGTAATGTTCACAGATTGCACTTCACATCCTTTCTGTTTGAGCTATTCCTAAGCTATTACAAATTATTATTAGGGGCTATTCTTTTTCTACTATAGTATATATAGTCGATAGCAGCCGACAGAACTGCTTGTAGGAAAGATGAAAAGTTGGTTCAAAGATAGAGGAAGTCACAACATGAATCTCTAACTCAAATAATCTAGTGCCACATGAGCAGTTTTGCATTTTTGTTTAGAACTTCTGAACAGTTTGGCCTTGTTCGATTTGGAATGGCATACCAAATCAAATGATAACCAATTTTTCCATGTTGACTTCGCATACAATGCATCCAACCCTGTCCCTTGCAGCTATTTTTTTAAGTTAAGTTGTAGAATAGTTCAAGTTTCTATGATAACCTCATGCAATGGTTTGAATTTGAATGCTTTATTTTGGAACTCACAATTCATTGATGACAAGATCAGGCCTCCAGAGTTTTTTTCTTGGCAGTGTGATTCGGTCTGTTCCACATTCAACAGGATCCCAGCTCAAACCCTCAATAGTCCAGTCCTTCGAAATACCAATGTCATACTGATTATTATTATTTTTTACTTAGTATAAACACAAAATATTGACATATATTAAAATACAACAAGAATAAAGTGTAAGGTAACAGATACTTAGAGCTCTTACAAACCGCAGCCAGATAAACGCATTCAACGTTTGAGCCTTTTCATCCTAAAGGGAAAACATTCACAATTTCTGTTTAGCCATTTGAACTATTCATGTAATGTGATTGCATACCATGATTGGTATATTTGGATATTTACTCACCACATCTAAAATTGCATACAAAATAAAACTCAAGTTGATTTTTGTAGGTGTCCTTGGATGAATAACTGGCCGCACTTCGGTTTTGTCCAAGACACTCTCTCTGAGCGCTTGTAGGAGAGACTCTGCAGTCGGCTGGGAGCAGTTTATTGTGTCTGCAGATCTCATGAGAGCAGCTGTGTTTCAGACACAAAGAGAAAGGAGTGCAAAGCTAGACATGAACAAACAAATTCTCAAAAAGTGGTGAATACACTTACAGAAACAGAAACTAACGTGGAATTAACTCTGTAACCACTACAATATCAAGTTTTCTTAAAGGAATACAACCATTACATCTGTTCTTTTCAGTCTCCGAACAGCATTAAATATTCCTTAAACATTTGTCGTTTGTATTAGGAAATTTTCAACATCATTAAACATCATCCAAATTTTCTCACTGCTTACACCAAACACATTGAAGGACATTGTTTCTAATCTCTATTAAACATACACAGTACAGACCAAAAGTTTGGACACACCTTCTCATTCAAAGAGTTTTCTTTATTTTCATGACTATGAAAATTGTAGAGTCACACTGAAGGCATCAAAACTATGAATTAACACATGTGGAATTATTTATGGAATTATATACATAACAAAAAAGTGTGAAACTGAAATTATGTCATATTGTAGGTTCTTCAAAGTAGCCACCTTTTGCTTTGATTACTGCTTTGCACACTCTTGGCATTATCTTGAGGAGCTTCAAGAGGTAGTCACCTGAAATGGTCTTCCAACAGTCTTGAAGGAGTTCTCCGAGAGATGCTTAGCACTTGTTGGCCCTTTTTCCTTCTGTCTGTGGTCCAGCTCACCCCTAAACCATCTGGATTGGGTTCAGGTCCGGTGACTGTGGAGGCCAGGTCATCTGGCGCAGCACCCCATCACTCTCCTTCTTGGTCAAATAGCCCTTGATGCCTTCAGTGTGACTCTACAATTTTCATAGTCATGAAAATAAAGAAAACTCTTTGAATGAGAAGGTGTGTCCAAACTTTTGGTCTGTACTGTATGTCTAACATATTTTCCTTATTCTTTCTCTTTCCCCCCACATATACAATCTGTCCACTGGTTTGCTTATTCTGCCAGATCTAGCCATCAACAGTCATGTTTGTGTCTTTGGGGACCGAGACAAAATTGTCCCACTGTTCAATGTAGACTCAGGCTGCTGTTCATATGATTGCTCCTCTTGGAACAGAGTTTGATTTCCTCCAGCTGAGGTAGGGATGAGTTTCAAGTGATGATGGTTACATCGCAGCATTCCCCTTGATGTGTCTCAATAGTGAAAGATTGAGGAATTGTACTCTTGCCTTTGACCACAGCAGCTGTTCCCCAGGACTTCTTCAGCACAGCATCACTAGACCTCAACAATGGCAAAAAGTAGAAAGCTTGCTGTTGCTTTTCCATGGAATCATTTCTCTTTACATCTTTCAAATTTGACCACTGAGGCTGAAGGTTTGTCTCGTGTATTGGCAGTGCCAAGTGGTTCAGCCAGGCTTACACCTGTAGAGATGCAAGGTAGTTGCCCTGTAGCTCATCAGAGCCAGAAAAAGATCTTTGTTGCAAATTTTCCTTTAGTTTGAGCTAATGTGAGATCGGACATTAAGTGTAGTCTGTGCGACAGTTCTTTATAAAGTATGGACACGACTATCCGATCCCAGATGTGTTCATCTCTATGTTCCCCAAAGTCACAGTGTTGTGATAAATCATAGAGAACTCTAATAAAGCTGTCAGACTTTTCACCAGGGTGCTGTGCTCTTTGATAAAAGCAGGCTCGTCATGAATCGTCATGAATCACATTTCATTTAGGGAAGAAAATACTCTTTGTAATTGAATTTTGCCATCCTTGCGAGGCTGTGTGGTCATCAAGCACTTCTGACACCATATAATAGTTAAAAAATTAACACATTTGTCTTAACAGAGCAACATAATCACTTTATTCTCTTTAAAAGTGGTGAATACACTCAAAGAACCTAACATGTGGAATTAATTCGATAACCAATCACGTTTCTTAAAGGAATACACTCATTACACTTATTAAACCAAAAAGATGGATGACAATCCTAGAGACCAGCACAAGGTTCTTTTTATCATTTGCTCATTTTTTTTAGTCTTAGTAAACCGATTATCTTACATTGCACAGTGAACCAGATGAAGAAGATTTGAGTTGAAGATTGGCAGTTCATTGTCTTGCCTGCAATGACAAATGTAAACATTTGTTTCTGAGATTAATAATCCAACCACATCTCAAATAAATCAACAAACATGTTTCTTGAGCACTGTTGTCTTGATCCATCAACAGTTTGATCAGAATAGACCTACATGAATATTTCCTTCAGAGTTATACAAAATGCCTTTAAGATTTCGACCTAGAATTCGATCAGTTTATTAATGATAGGCAACATACTGTATGTTTGAAGAACAAAAGGGTCCAAATGAAGTTTTAAGATTGAAATAGAAACAGCATAATGAACAAAGAAATTAACAATGAATTAAACATACAATTTTTAAGTAGAAAGTAAAAAAAAAAAAAACCCAGCTTGAAATTATTATTATTATTTTTAGACCAGTTACACTTTATTTCCAAATCTTGCAATTAGCAAATCTCTTTTGCCTCAATAATGTCCTAATTTGCTTTCAGGTATTGGGTAGGATTAAGGATGTAGAATATGATCATGCAGAATATGTACTTTATAAGTACTAATGAACAGTCAATATGTAAATAAAAGAAATGCTAATAAGAAACTAGTTAAAAGTGATAACTGGTCCCTTTACTAAAGTGTTACTGAATAACCTTTACTGGAATAATACAAAGCAAATTATGAATTTAATTATTATATATTATAATAATTATTAAAATATTTTCAATATATATATTTAGTGAAGACCGCTGTAATTATGTGAACTTTGAATGTTATAACTATCTTATACATAGGATTCCACAATATTTTGTACAGGTCTTTTAAATATCTTTGAACACTTCTCTGTTATTATATATGACTGTAGTCTTTGTAAGGTGTTTTTATTTGTGACAGCCTAAATTAAAAATTCCTGCATCAAAATGGTTAAACACAACAGTCTGCACTTCAATGCTACTATTTATTCTCTGCTTCAGTATAAATGTAGAAAAGATATAGTGCAAAACCATTAGCTATCATAATAATTTTTTAGCCGAAACCAAATCTTCTTGTTAATTACTGAATCTTACCTTAAATGTTGGCAGAAGTTCTATATCCATTAAGTTAAGGTCAGTGTTGTGTCTAACTGGGTGGGTCCCACAGATTTTCATTTCAGAATCATTTCTCAGTTTGACAGGTAATGGAGTGAATGTATCCTAAATACAAATAACTGATTTGTTTAGGCAAATGAATTATTCATCCAGCTAGTGCTGGCGTGCAACACTGAACAATTTTGAAAAACTCAATATTTTACTTCCTCACATTTTGGAAATATCAGACATTGGTGACACGAGCCCAATATGCAAAAGTGTGTATCAAAATAAAAGTTGGCGGTAACTGTGACCTCTGTGGTTAAGCATACTTTTGCATACTTGTACCTGGGGCTTAGAAACGTGGCATTGTCTAAAACTGTGGTGTAAATATGACATTACAGTTTTTTTCAGTTGCTAACAAGCGTTTACCAATACTACATTTCTAAAGTTTTAACACAGAAACACACCTACATCACATAAATAGCCAAATAGTTAATTTTTCTGACCAAAACCACATTTTCTTTGTCTGCTTCTCTTTGGTTTTCTGCATTGTTTTGAATAAATAAATAAATAAACAAATCCAAAGAGTGCCGTTTTTAATTGTGCATGCCCATGTAATAGAAAGACTTGGAAATATTCATTAAGATTGGAATCAGCTATTTCTTTAAAATAATTCTTATCAGCTCTTTTAACATGCTGTTGTTGCAGAAGTAAAGAGGCTTTACACTCTATTTAAAGTTTGGAACATCAGGTCTTCATTTCTGTTCATGTTGTGCTAATTGTGTTTAGAGTTTTAAAAATTTGACTACAGATTGGACAAAGACCTAATGCTAGCCCACGCCCATGAGAAGGCCATTCCCCTTGTAGAGTGGGCTCTAATACCAATAGCGCATTCCAGTCCTTCTGATGCATAAGCAAGAGCTATTGCATCAACAATCCAGCAAGACAGTCTTTGCTTGATAATCGGCAAACCCTTCTGGCGACCTCCAAAGCAAACAAACAGTTGTTCAGACTGCCTAAACAGTTTAGAACGTTCCATATAGACTCTCAGAGACCTAACAGGGCAGAGAGTGTTCGGTCCCTGCTCGCCATTTGTAGTGGTGATCGCTAATAGGGATATTACTTGCACCCTAAAGGGAGTAGAGAGCGCTTTAGGAACATAGCCATGTCTTGGTTTCAAAATGACCTTGCAGTCATTGAGAACCAAACTCAAGACACGACCGCTGACTGACAGTGCTTGTAAATCACCCACATGCTTAACCAATGCCAAAGCAAGCGGAAGGTCTGTTTTAAGGGCCACTAGGGCCACAAGTCAGATGCCTGAGAGTAGACAGAGCCGTGTCTATGCACTTCGTACAGGGACAGCCCAAATGGAAGGACTGCATACTGATAGGCCACTCCCTCGAATGCAAATTTCAAGAACGGTCTGTGATGGTGAGCTATGTAGATGTGAAAGTAAGCATCTTTCAATCCACGGTCAAAAAGAAATCCTCAGGGCAAATATGCTCGAGAATCATTTTGATCATCATCATCTTCAAGCTGTTCAAATGTCAGATCTAGAATGGGTCTGGGCTAGTGTTGTCACGATACCAGAATTATTGTTTCGATACCGATACCTAGTCAAGAATTGCGATTTCGATACTTTTTCGATACTTTTCCTGAAAAGGGAAAATACACTCTCAAATATCATTGATGTGCTTTATTTTCAAACCGGGACAACATTCGAATCATATAACGCACTTATAAATGAACATATGAACAGCAGATATATTAAACATTTGAACAAAATATGAAATATCAAAATATAAAGAATAAAAGAGAGCATTGACATTCAAGGTAAAGAAATAATAAATTTAGCAGCATTATCTCAGTTATCATAAGAAACATGAGAAATAAATTTATCTTGATTCTGAACTTTGAATAAAAATATAAACAGCGATTATGTTAAACAATGTTTCTGAACTCAGAAGATTAAATGTCAAAAGATAAATAATATCGATTTAAACAATGGCATTTAAGTAAAAAAAAAGAAAAGAAAATTTAGCAGCAATATCTCAGATATTGAAACTTACTATGTCAGTTGTGCAACCTTTTCTTTCAGAGGAGAAAACTCTGCCAGTGAGCTTTAATGAGCGTCATCTTTATTGAGCGTCATCTTTTTCTACCAGCCAAGGTCCGGCGGCTACAGTATCATTTGTGCTCTTGATGATCTACGTCATCAAGTTCAGTTTGAGTCTGCGCAGTACTCCCGACCCCCAGGAAGTGCGTGCTTCTAATTGACTACATTTGTCTCTGTTGAATCCAATGGGGTCGCTGTGTCCATTTCTTTTACTGTCTATGGTTTCATCCTGTCAAAGAGTTACTGGAGATGTGACGGAGCATGTGATTTGTTGAATGTAGTGAACCCATATGCCCTTCACTGAACAAGATCGAGAGATCTTCTCATTCGGAGGAAAAACACAGACATCCATAGGGAGGCACTGCGTGCGTTGCAAACACCAACATGAAATACGTCTCTTACAAATCTGGAATGCAGTCATTCTTTGAAGTATCGATACTAATACATTTGGGGATCGTGACGTTTTTAATTTCCGAGAATCGCGATACTTTTGAATTATCGGTGCACCGTACAACACTAGTCTGGGCCTGCTGTCTCTCTTTGGGAAGAGGAAATAGTGGCTGAAAAAGCCTGACTCGCTGTACATTGGGTAAACTATTCCCACAGCCACACAGTTCTGTGTTAAAAATTTAGAAAAAGTAATATTGGTAAACGTTTGTTAGCAATTAAAAAAAACTGTAATGTCATTTTTACAACACAGTTTTAGACAATTTCACGTTTCTAAGCCCCCGGTACAAGTATGTAACAATAGCTTTGTTGTCCGGGATAGAAGTCTGAATAACATCTCTGAAGTGGTGCAGACTGTAAGTGAACTGTAGCGAGAAGCCTCGTCCAATTGTTTCCAAAACCCATTTCGAGATTCCCAGAATGGCTCTTCAGGCCTCATAATGGGAGGCGAGAGGTTCTATTTCCTCGAACGAGAGCTCGCCTTGAAAAAGTGATTGAGAAAGAATGAGTAATTTTTCTTTTTAATGTATGTTGGTCCGCTATCACAGGGGTAAAATATTTGTGTACGCACTGCACCTGCAGGACATGAACAGCTGAAAATGAAACTCAGTCTCTCAGAGATGTTCGAAGAGGTTTTTGGCGAGCTGTTTTTGGGGGCGTTCTGTCTGAGGTGAGAACGAGGCCCCTCGTTTTCTTTTCTAGCGACTCAGGACACTGTCCTCTGCATGGACACGGCTGAGGCAGGAGGCGCGACATTTGTAACAATGCGTGCTGAAATTGCTCTTAGAGATATGAAATATTTCTTAAATATCTCTGAAATATGCTATTTCACTCCAGATGCCGGATGCCTACAATGATGCTTACATTTGCTGCTTCGGCTTCTTCCACGACAATGAGCAGCGCTGGAGCTTCTTCCATGACTTTTTCTTGCAGAAGAGTCAGCGAAGAGATGATCTTCGTCGCTGAAGGAGAATAATCTGATGAATGGCACTACAGGCCGGTTTATATAGCGGTCGGCCCTGCCCCTTTTTGGCATGCTTAAGTGTCATTTATTAAAGTTTGACTCACATAAAAATGTCATGTTTATGTCTTTAAACGTTTTTTCATGTTTACTGCAGAAAAAACAATACAGCAATTTTGAGAAAATGTAATGGATGGAAATTGTTCTGGAAACTGAATATCTAAAATCAAAATGCAGAAAAACTATTTTTGAAGTTCAAAAAATATATTTTCAACTAATCCAGGGTAATGCAATTTACATAGACAACTTACATCCAAGTCTGGATGTAAAATAAAAGCTTCCTGTGTCTTAGATTGAGAGCCTGTGATCTGAAAAACTGATCAACACTACACAACCATCTTCGGTGACAATACTTCTTATCTTGTTGTTTCAGTATTATTAAAAACTGAAATGATTTACAAACAGTTTTTTAAATTAAGCTGTTTATTTACCTATTAAATGTAATTGTATGCAACCCTGGTACATGAGACACACCACATTTAAATCAAGAACTTTAATGAGAATTTTAGACTATACCAAATGTAGATACTACTATTACTACTTGTTAGTATTAATGTTCAACTCTTATTCTTACAAATGCGTTAATTTAATGAACCAAAACCACAGATGATACTCCATATTAAGTGCAAGTCACATTCTATTTTGGGAGTGATCATATTTAGTAGTATCATAATGTTTTTATGAAGTTCTAATCATAAATGTAAATATGTGAAGGATGGTCTATTTAGAGAAGGTAGCTGGTGTAACGATTCAATGTTTTGTGTAAACCCACTTGGCATCCTCGAATCTCATATAAAATGTCATGATCAAGGTTGGTTCGTAGTTGGTATTTTCTGCCTTTCTCCCCAAAAGGCATTTCATTAAAAATGAATGACACAGTTCAGAAATGATACATTTGTTGATTTATTTATTCATCTTTTTCACTCTTTTCAAACAACAGCATGTTATAATTCAACCATTCCCCAGCTAAGTGCAGGAATCTGTAATCAGTACTTTCTCAAAAAACCTAAAAGATAAAGTAAAATTATGAACTGAAGATGAAATCATGAACTTTATCTATATATAACCATCCATTAATGTACATTTATCTAACACTGCATAACCATATATAATTTAACACATCTTATAACACCCTTGGGCACCCTTGACAACACAACAAACAAAAGGAAAGTACAGAACAAAACATTTGCATAAAATCTTCAGTTTTAAACAATTTGATTTAATAAATTGCAACTTGTATTTACAGGTTTAGTAATCATAAACACTGATTAGCTACAACATTGAAACAACTGCCTAATATTGTGAGGATCTCCCTGATGTGTTGACCTATTGACTCCATAAGACCTCTGAACGTGTCCTGTAGTGCCCGGCACCTTCATAACCGCATAAAAGTTTTGTTGGCCCAGCACAACCCATAGATGCTCAATTAAATTGATATCTGGGGAATTTGGATGGCAAGGCAACACCCTGAACCCTCATGGCTAGCATTAGGTCTTTAAGCTCTTCTGTGTGATCGATAATTATTGGCCTAGCCTTATTGGGCTAACCTGATGCTGGTTATCTAACTATCACTAATTCTCAATGTCATTCAATGATCTTTCACAATGATCTTTTTGTTTGCTCATTTTTCCTACTCCCAATACATGAAATTAAGAACTGACCAATCCCTTGCTGTCTAATGTATCCCACCCTTTGACAGGTACCTTTGTTCACGTCACCTTTTATTGGTTTCAATGTTGTGGCTGATCAGTGTACACAGCACTCACATACTTTTAGTAGATTTCTTTATATTAAAGATGCAGTTTGGTTGTACCGGTATATCCAATATACAAAAATAGTGATGAAACTAACTGAGAGGAATATAGTATACAGACAGAAAAGCCAGCGGTCAATGACTTGACCCAAATGCATCCACTCCTCTGCGCTCTCATCAGTTTTAAAATGTTTATCGATCTGCTGACGGATGGATAGTAACTCATGGCTTATCTTCTTCAGTTCCAGGAGAGGAACTGTCTTATATGCTGCTTCGCTTGGAGGGGTTTCAACTGCAGGATCACATTGTTTGGTCTCTAGTCTGAGCTCTACAGGTACAAGAGAAGATGTTGAAATAATGTATACTCAATAACCTAATTAAGATATTCATGCATTTATACATAAATAGAGTACTCTTAAATTACATTTGGAAATGATTTCTTAGGAAGAACTTAAAACTCTCTGTTCTTGATAAAGTTTGTCACAATGGATCATCCATACATCTATCCGGATAAGGTTTATTATCAGGTTAACTTAATAAACAAAACTAGACAGACTTATTCAATTTTGCATGGTAAGACTCACCTTCAGGGTTACAGTTTTGGTCACTGGGTTTCTTGCTTAAAAAAACAAGCTTAGCAAGATAGTTGAGGAAAAGCACCTTGGCCCATGGAGGTAAAGGTCCATAGTGAGTGGAGCCACACTGAATGTTAATGATGAAGATTGTCTCAAGAAGACTGGCCACCATCAGTGCCAAGCAAAGAGAGAAAAACACGTCTGAAAAGAGATCCAGAAGAGAGGTTAAGTGTCTTACAAATCAGTTTGCTGTAACACTATCATAACTAGCAGTAAGATGACAAGTGACAAGAAATTGTGTTACTTCTTTGGAGCATTTTCCTTTCATTGAAGACACAAAACCTACAATATTGGCAGCTTGTCAGATGACTGGTTAGGACAGAGTCTAAGGCAACAAAAAAAAACTCTTATACAAACTTATGAGAGGTAAGGTGTTTCCAGTAACAGGCAGCAGGTCATTCATTAGCAGCAGGAAGACAGTGTAACCCAAAATGAGGGTCATTTTGAAGGCAGAACGATCCACGTTCTGGGGTGGAAGAAGAAAACTGAACAGATCTAAAGCAATGAGGAAGCAGCTGGGAATCAGCAGGTTCACCACATACATGGTCGCTCGACGCTTGAGAACGACCTGATTGGTAAAAATATATTAGTATATAACAGAGTAATTCAAGTGATTTACAAGTGATTTCATATAAAAGGTGTAGTAAATTAAAAAAGAGTTCATACATGGTAAATAAGTGTATCAAAAGTATTATTCAGATCTCCTGAAAGTATCTCGGGTTTCTCAGCAAGCATGTCGACTAGCTCCCACTCTCCTTTCGTTTTCATCACAGATAGGGAATTCTGAAGTGTTACCTCCACAGGTTCAACAAAGAGCAATCGAATATCCCGCGCTGTAGAAAACAGGAAACCATAAAGAGGTGACAAGGTCACAAAGATTATAGTTATAACTGTAAATTTCCCCCTCAGTCAAGCCAACTTACCAGTGAGCTTGTATGAGTTAAAAGTAAATGTGCAGTTCTGAATATCAAATGGAAAGGTGTAGATGTCCATGTTGCAGGAACTGATCACATGAATGGGAAGATCATCCATTACCTCACCAGTATGTTTGACATAGAGGTAATATGTGTCTGGAGATCTATTTTCATCCATGCTTCAAAGTAAAAGAAAACAACTTTAGGAACAGGTAGTGTTTAAATTTGAAAAAGTATATATTCTATTATCCATCATGCTTGTTTAGCTTTTGAGTGAGTCTCAAATGTACTGAAGTGCTAATTAGGTGGCATTTATGAGATACAGATTTGTATGCAGTGTTCAGCATTGACATAAATATAATAGCTTGATACTTTTAAACTCACAATTCATTAATCACAAGATCAGGCATCCACAGCTTTTTTCTTGGCAGTGAGATTCTGTCTGTTCCACATTCAACAGGATCCCAGCTCAAACCTTCAATATTCCAAAACTACAAACACACAAAGTCAATTTTATTAATTATAAAAATTGCATCAAAAAGTGAGGAAAACACAGAGAGGCCTAATGACAGCTGAAGAAACACTTACCAGATACACCCAAATAAATGAATCGAATATTTGTGCTTTTTCATCCTGAAAGAGAAAACTTAAAAGTGTAAATGTATCTCATAGTTGCCTAAAGACCTGCTCACTGTGCATTTTTTAATTTATTGAATTCTGAAGTATCCTTCATAAACTAAATCAAAATGACAGTGAAGTAGAAAATAGGCAAATCCAGTGTTCTTAAACGTTAAAGTTTTTGCATTTATATAAACAGTAATTCCTAAACTTTTAGGGGTTCCTCAGGGCTCTGTACTTGGCCTCTTAACTTCTTGAAATACACAGACTTATTGAGCTCATATGCAGATTATATGCAGCTCTATTTATCATTACAGCTACAACCCAGCAATGTCTGCTCAAATTATTTTCAGACTCTTATTGTCTCTGCTCTTCTTTTTCTTTAACTTTGCCCTAATTCTACATCACCAGTATACATGACTCACTCTTTTGTCCTATATCCCATACATTTGATTGCCACTGATATTAAATAAACTTACCACACCTAAAATTCCATACAGAGTGAAGCTCACACTAATGTTGGTGGGAGTTTTTGGGTACAAAACTGGTCTCACATCTGATTTATCCAAGATGCTGTCTTTTAAGGCACTATAAAGAGCATCTGTAGTGGGTTCAGAGCAGTTAATAGTCCATGCAGGTTTCATTACCAGAGCTACAAGAACAAATTAATGCACAAAATTAAAACACAAATTACCTTGTTTAGTGCATTATGTGAAATATCAACTGATGAACAAAAAGAGGCTACACATTTAAAACATGCATTTTACAAACAATTTACTTTTATATAATTTATACAGTATCCCAATCCAACCGAGCAGATATAGAACAGTTAAACATTACATAACTGTTAATTATATTGTAATTAAAGCTTTCATGAAGTGATTAAATTATTTTATGTGATTACACTTTTATTTTTAATGAAAATTGTATTTGATCTTACATTGCATGAGGAGACAGCAGATAATGAGCTGGAAATATAATTGAAGAGCTGTAAATCCAACCATCTGTAATGATGAAATACACATTCAAAAAGTCATTTATTTGTTGAATGTTTTTTCCACATATAAGAAAAAACATAAATGGCAACATGTGACAATGACTCTCCACAGACCAAGAACCAGTGAAATGGCAGTTATTTATTTTCGTAGTTTTATGCAACATTCTCCGTATTACATATACAGTACTATGCAATTTGGTAATGCAACAAATAGCTAAACTGCATCTGAAAATTACTACAAATTTAAAAACATTAAAACAATTTAATACACATGTACTGAAATAACATTACAATGCACAAAAGACGAGCAAGAGTATATTATTAATTACTGGTGTATTCATATTTAATCTGATGAACCTGCTAATTCAACAATTTACATGCAATGGACAGATTTGAAAATAAACATTCAGAATAATATCAGACATGTACTATATTAACAGTATGTCTTACCTGTGATCTTGAGAGGAAAGCTACAGCCATCACCCTCTTTAGAATGGACAAATAAGTTGGCAGTGAGTATGAATTGTCTTTTTAAAATTATTATTAAACCTACAGTTTCATGAAGTATGTGAGGATTCAAATAGCGTGTCAAACTATATACCAAAACTGATTTGCCTAGATATTTGTCTGTTCCATACTCCGAGAAGCCAACAACATGCAAAAAAAAAAAAAAAAAAAAAATTGTGGTGTAAGTCCCACATTACAAATATCATGGTTTGTTTCTCTGTTGCTCTTTTCCATTCAAAGGGAAAAATGAATAGTTGGTAAGGTTTTGGTAAGTAGTTGGTAAGTTTTTTTTTTACAAATATTAATGAAACGATAAAGAAAATAGGATAGAAATTATTTTAAGAAGCACTAGTACATATTCGAGGCCTTTTGTGGTAATCATATTTTACATGCTTCATAATTTGATATCACCAAGTTTTGATTTGCTTTTATTTTTAAGGTTATTTATTTATTTATTTAATGAAGACTGTCATGCTGAATCCATTACATTTTGTGTATCATAAACAGTATCAAAGAAAAATTTTTTTGGTGACTTGTACAAGCTGATCTGTTATTACTCATGCATTAATATTTCAAGGACCAAAAGTGAGTTGTCCAAAACTTCAGTAGTGTATGTCGGATGATTTTTGTCTTTTAGGGCTAGTCCCACAATGTTCTGAAATGTTCCAGAAAGCATTAAAATATCACAGAATATTCCAGAGTTCCAGAAACTACTAGAATGTTACCATAAAGCAAAATATATTTTAAAAACATGCAAAATCAGTACAAAAACAAATTGAATTGAATTGAATTAAACTAGTGTTTCATAACTAATCATAATACTTGAATGATTGTTCATAATTTAGTTTTAAAATTGCCCTGACCTAAATATTTACCAAAATACGGATGCAGCTTAATAATAATAATTAGCACCACAGAAGAATCATAAAAATGTAAGCGAAACACATTTTTGTTACATTGTGTAGTACACTGTGACACGGTTAGGATTTCACAAACGTAATTAACGCTGATTTTTTTTTATTTTAGTTGCTGATGCATCTGAAATGTTCATTTTCACATGTAGTATTGATAACATTACTAAAAAATATTATGTATTACTGTGATGAAGACACAAATCAAATATGAAATTCCAGTTATAATGCTGCTTATTTTTAAGAGAAATTGTGTTTCAGCAAATTGAAGGTAAATGTGGTAACTAAACTAAATGTCTGGAAAGAAATACAAATGAAATGAGTTTGAACCTCATTTGTTTCTGCTTTCATAAATGACTCAAATCTTGTGGAATGACTCAATGAGTTTTTAACTTTCAAGTCATAAGAAACAAAACTGAACAATGTGCATACATAATCTTTGATTTCCAAAGGCAAGACTAACAGAGATAGTGGACTATAGCAGAATAAAGACTAATGAATGATTTTTACTGTACATGTAAACATAATTAGTATGATAAGCTTTTGATTTTTTAATCTACAGTATTGTCTCATCCAGTATTGGTTGCCTGAAATAGCATGAAATCTGTCACAAGATCATATCACTGCAGCTGTTAAAAACGAGTCAGTGCAACTTGATAGCACAAATCACAGAAATTAATATGAAAGTTAATTTTCACCTCAACCTACTGGACAACACATATAGATGATATAAACATAAAATTAAAACTGATGCTATTTACTTTTATATGTATTGCTCTTAGCCTTATAATGTATGAACGATTAAATAATGAACTAAAAAATATTAAATACAAAATTTAAAATTTCTATTTAATATATTTTTCTCCTTTGAAACAACTTCTCTTTTTCCTTTCCTGATATCAAAAATCCCTCCTTGTCCACATGATATGCAGCTACCACTTTCCTAACCTGCCCTACATCTGTTCCTTTCTGACTGAAATAAATCATTTCCATGTTTTTTTCTTCAGGAGGGAAAAAAATTAAACTACATAGTGACAAATAGACAGTGATAGTAAAATTATTTTTTATTTCAAAAACAATTTTATTCTATATATCACTTATTTAATTAAAAAAAGTGTTTGAACATTACATAATTGCATTTGTGACATTTGTATTTTCAACAGCTCAGTATTGTTTGTGAACTGCTAGGCCACAGCTCTGACAGGACTACAAATTTATGATAATCAATTAGATGTGGGAAAAAATACAAGTAGATACAAATTCAAATTAAAAGGTAATATATTTAACAGGAAATATGAGCTATTAGCAATAGAGCTGTATTACCTTCCATTAATAAGTAGTACTATGTTAGAGGTTCAACGATTATATACTGTATTCAACAGCACTCATTAGTTTTATTTGGTTATGATTTATTTATTAAAGATGAATCGTTCTTGTACCAGTACAACCAGAAGATTAAAATAGTGATAAAACTAACTGAAAGAAACACAATATACAGGCAGAAAAGCAAGCGGTCAATGACTTGACCCAAATGCATCCACTCCTCTGCGCTCTCATCAGTTTTAAAATGTTTATCAATCTGCTGATTGATCGATAGTAACTCGTGGCTTATCTTCTTCAGTTCCACAAGAGCAGGTGTTTTATGGACTGCTTCCCCCTTAGAGGTTTCAACTGCAGGATCACAGCGTTTGGTATCGGTTCTGTGCTCTACAGGTACAAGAGAAGATGTTGAAATACATGTATTTTGGTATTACATAGCACTCTGAATACTTAATTCATGGAAACACTGACTGACTGCTCATCACCTTTAGGGTCAGAGTTTTGGTCACTGGGTTTCTTGCTTAAATGAACAAGTTTGGCGATATAGTTGAGGAAAAGAGCCTTGGCCCATGGAGGTAAAGGTCCATAGTGAGTAGAGCCACACTGAATGTTGGTGATGAAGATTGTCTCCAGAAGACTTGCCACCATCAGAAGCAAACAGAGGGAGAAAAAAGCATCTGAAAAAAGACAAAACAAAACATGGATACTGCTTAATTCATTTATTGTATTGAATATATTTTAAGGTAATGTATTTTTTCTTAATCTATAACATTTATATAAGTAATATGTATAAATAGTGCCTTATAGTTGACTTAAACTTCAACACCAATAAGTATTTTAATACCTAAAAAAATAACACATTTAACAATGTTGATGTATGGAGTGGAGAAGACACAAATACTTTGAAGTTACAATGATGCTTCTATACAAACTTATGAGAGGTAAGGTGTTTCCAGTAACAGGCAGCAGGTCATTCATTAGCAGCAGGAAGACAGTGTAACCCAAAATGAGGGTCATTTTGAAGGCAGAACGATCCACGTCTTGGGGTGGAAGAAGAAAACTGAACAGATCTACAGTAATGAGGAAGCAGCTGGGAATCAGGAGGTTCACCACATACATGGTCGCTCGACGCTTGAGGACGATCTAATAAAGGACAAAAGTAATTTTACCAACTTTAATTAGATTTAATTGCAATGCATTTAATAATAATAATAATAAAAAGTAATCAAGAGGGTCCATCCCTAAACCTAAACTCAGTGGAGATTCTATAAAAAACACGAATAAGAGTCATACGAATTTGTTGGCAATTAACCAACATTTAAAATCATGAATGAGAGGATGATGGACTTGACAAACATTATTTTCTTGAAATATAAGTTTTCGAATTGTGTTAAAATGATAATACATAATAAGTAAGTGTGTCCCGTGAGATATTCATTTCCTGGGGAGATATTGTAGGTTTTTCAGCAAGCATGTCGACCAGCTCCCACTCTCCTTTAGTTGTCATCGCTTCAAGAGAATCTTTGAATGCTTGCTCCACCGGTTTATCAAAGGACAACTGAACATCCAGCACTACAGAGAAGACCAAAAAAAAAAAACGAGTTATTAGGGTCATACCACATGGTAGTTGTTATAAGAGAAATTTTACTCTTCAGTCAAGATAACTTACCAGTGTGCTGGTATGAATTAAAGGTGAATGTGCAGTTTTGAATGTCAAATGGAAAGGTATAGATGTCCAGGTTACAAGAACTGATGACATGAAATGGAAGATCATCCATTATCTTGCCAGTATAGTCAACGTAGAGGTAATATGTGTCTGGGACTTTATTTTCATCAATGCTTCAAAGTAAAAGAAAGGTACGGGTGTTATGTTCTGTCCGGTATCCATGCATAGCTTTGAAGTTAAAAAGTCTCCAAAATAGAGGAATCAAGATTTAGAAATACAGATATTTTTAAACTAACAATTCATTGATGATAATATCAGGCCTCCACAGTTGTTTTCGTGGTATTGAAATTTGGTCTGTTCCACATTTAACAGGATCCCAGCTCAAACCTTCAATATTCCAAACCTACAGAACACAAAATGTCTTTATCAGTAAATTTATGAGTAAACATGGATCCAACAGATCTACTAGTGGGTATCCGCCAAAGCCACTACTATACCATCAAGGCCTACACATATTTCTTCTGTGTGCAGATGAGCCAGTCAAGCCATGTCTGCCAAGAAGCAAATGTGACTTCAACCTTGAACAATATGTTAACCTGGACTTAAGACTTCATCTTTCTCCTTACACTATGGGCTATGGCTCACTTCCCCCCATGAATCCCAGTGTTTCCCTCTTAGCACTCCCTAGACCACTGGTCTTTGTGTTCCCTGGCCTGGTAGTCCCAAGTCAATTGGCCTATGCACTCATTGGCCTGGCAGTCCCAAGTCAATTGGTTTCTGTGGTCTTAAGTCCACTGGTCTCTATGCTACCTAACCCATCATTACTAAGTCTGATGGTCTCTGTACTCATTGGCCTGGAAGTCCCAAGTCAATTGGTTTCTGTGGTCCCAAGTCTGTTGGTCTCTGTGCTCCATGACCTGGTGGTCCCAAGTCCATTTGTAACTGTCAAAGACATGTTTTCAAATAGATGTGCATTTATATGTCTCTGTTATACATTTATATAAATGTGAGTGCATTCATTGTTTAAATGTATTGGATTTCAATGTATGAATGTGATTTACAAGGTAATGAGTAGCGAATGTGCTCCCTTAAAAAGTTTGGGGTACTTTAAGAAAGATACTATTGAAACGTTATAGGTCATAGAGTATGTCCAGGTTGAGTTCAGTGCGGAACCGTTGCATTACAAGTCAAACTAACATGGATGTAGAGAAACGCTGATGGTATAGAGCCTGCAAAAGAGTTCCTTTATCTGCATGGTCTAAGAAGGCGCACAAGATAATTAATCTTTAAATGTGTCACATTTTGTGTATAATATTGTTTTATATCACTTAATGTGAATTTGTTAAAATGTGATTTGTGGCTCAAGTCCATTAGTCTCTCTGCTCCTTGGCCTGGTGGTCACAAGTCCATTGGTTTCTGGTGCCCCCAACTCCATTGGTTTCTCGGGTCCCTAGCTCAATGATCCCAAATCTGATGAACTCTGTTCTTCCTGGCTTGGTAATAATAAACTAAACTAAACTGTTTCTGAACACACTGAACTCCCTGTTACAGCCATGGATGCAGGCCCTGAACTCTATGTCCCCTGTGCTCCCTGTCTCAGCCACCGTCATGGCCTCCAGATCCCCAGTAGTCTCCAGCTTCACCCTGACTCTCCACTCTGCTGGCCTTGCCATGGTCTCCATCTCTTCTGTGGTGTTCCTCTGCTTCACCTTGGTGGTCTCCTGCTCCTCCGGCTCCACTGTAGTCTCTTGCTCTGCTGGCTCCCCAGTGGTCACCTGTTCCACTTTGGTGTTTTTCATCTCTACTGCCCCACTGTGGTGCTTCATAGATCTGTCTTCCTTGCCATGTTAGATACCTCCTCTGCCAGATCTGCCCTGTCTTCCTGCTCCACCAGTATTCCCAATCCTCTCCCTGATCCACCTCTGCTTCTCCACCCTCGTGAACTTTTTTATTGTTGTCCTTAATTGGGGACCATGTAAAGTTCTGTTTGTTCTCTGCGCTCTTGTTTTATAGTCTTTTAGTTTGTAGTTTGCCCTGTTATGTTCCTGTTTCCTGTGCCTTGTTCTGTAGTCATTTTGTAGTCTTTGTTGTGTTTGGTGACACTTGATATTCTCCACAGGTGTGCCTTTTTATATTATCTTATTAGCCCATATAAGCCCCACTGTTCTTGTGTTATTCGCTAGGTCTTGTCCTTTTCAATGGAAGTTATGTGTTCAGTCATTCAGTTTTCTTGGTGTTATTGGATGTCTGTACGACTGTACTTTTGTTATTTTTGTTATTAAATCTCTATCTGCAATTAGATACTGATTTTATGTTATCTCTTTGTTTCCTGCAAATTACATCTATTTGCTTTTGTGTACTGTTCTCATTTTAAAATTAAAATGAATTAGTTTCATTCATTCATCAGTTAATAAATTAAGAGACACTAATGCAGTTGACTTACCAGATTCACCCAAAGGAATGTGTTAAGTTTCTGTGCTTTTTCATCCTAAAAGAGAAAAACTGACTTGGTTTTGTCACTATTATCAATAAGCAATTACTATTCATAAACAAGTTAGCAGTATGGCAGGCAGTGCTGGAGAGTAGCTAGCTGCAAGTAACGACGCTACTAAAACGTAACACATTTTTTCAGTAGCATTACAGTTGCGAAGCTACTTTTAAAACAGTGTAGCTTTTCCTGTAGCTAACTACTTTTTCTAGCAAGTAGCTGTGTAGCTCGACCAAACGCTACATGTAATGCATTAAAGCAGCACACTCAGCATCTTCTTCTAATTTACAAATAACAAAGATTCAAATGTGGTCTACTTCGAAGACTTAAAGCACATACAGGAGGTGAATAATAATCTTTTTTTAAAACTGATTATTTTTTTCTTCTTTACTGCACTCTAGTATTTTTTCAGAAGGGTAGCTTGAATGTAGCTTAACTACTTTAATATTAGAACTTACCACATCTAGAATCCCATACAGAATGAAGTTCACACTGATGTTGGTGGGAGTTTTCAGGTTAATAACTGGCCTTATTTCAGTTTTGCCAAATATATTTTCCTTCAGGGCTGTTATGAGACCATCTGTAGTGGGTTCAGAGCAGTTGATGGTCCCTGCGGGTTTCACCATTAGAGCTGGAAGAATAAAATTGCTAATTAATTTTTTTTTTCCTGTTGTATTACCAAATTCTGGGTTAAAGGACA
Source organism: Carassius auratus (assembly GCF_003368295.1). NCBI lineage: Eukaryota > Metazoa > Chordata > Actinopteri > Cypriniformes > Cyprinidae > Carassius > Carassius auratus. Next base: position 13,031,407 of record NC_039264.1, read on the forward strand.
CCTTAGCTAACACTTAACACTAACAATTAAAAAATATAAATTTTATGTAAATTATTAATGTTGCAAACATAATAATGTAAACCGTCAATGGTTACAACACAATCAATACAAATTTAATTATAATTTACATTATTTGTAAAGTTGCAAATGTTAATAATGCAAATCACGAATATTTACTATATTAATATAAATAAAAACATTAAGAGCCATGAATCAAATTATATACAAACTGCTTTTGATTGTTGGTTTTTACATAGTCTATGAATTAAATTTGAAATAAATGTTTTCTTACACTGCATGATGAGACAGCAGATAATGAACCGGAAATGTAGAAGAATAGCTGTGTATCCAGCAGCCTGTTATAATGGAGTTAAAAGACACTAATAAAGCACTATAAACTTTAACTATTGCATTACTACTTCATGACTATGTCTTACCTGTGGTCTTGAGAACAAAACTAAAGCCATCAGCTGAAAAACGAGAAGGCAGATAACAGTAAAAGTGCTAAAAAATATACATTCGGCTTTTACCTCACAGTATCACGATATCTGTGAGGACTGATATGGACCCTCAGGCAAACTATATACAAAAACTGATTTGCTTAGACAAACTAAAAACAACTAAAACCGCAACATTTCCATTTATTTCATAATACCAGAATACAGAAGCGACAACATGCAAAGCACAATATATGCGATGTAAAACCCACAATAAAATTATGGTGGTTTCTGTGGGTAGCGCACTGTTTTACATTAAGCAGGGCTGCAGGGAATTCAGTGAAAGATTACAACTTACAATAATCAATTAACAAAGAGTAGAAGTCAAACGATAAGCTTAGATACACTTAATCTTGCAGCAGTAACAAGTTGTTAATTTTAGCGAATATTACAAATATTTTCAATAATATAGTGATTTAGAAGATTTGAGTAATTAAATCAGTCTCAGCTGGCTTGATTGCAGATTCCACGCCGACAGGCTTCACAGTGAGCACTTTCATGTGGCCCATCAGATCTTCCATTGAACACTGAGAATCCGTTTCCTTCACCCAGGTTTTCCTTATAGCATTTCTTGCGGATATTTTTAACTAGTCTCTCAACCATCACATCAATGTTTTCTACTGGAAAGTTCGGATCCTCCCACTCAGCTTCTTTGCACGTCCTACACTCCTGTTTGTAGCATCGTAATTTAATGGTTCCCTGTCTGCTTGCTCCATTCAGGTGGAAATGAAACATCACCTGCACTCTACTAGACCCCCAGGTCCTTCTGCACAGAGAACACCTGAAGCTACAATAGAAATGGAAAATAGATCAGTTTATGCATCTACTGATACCTCCAGGTCCAGTCATTACTCTGTATGATGATTTAAGGATTTAATTATTGTTATCATTTATATTGGTTGGTGGTATTTGGCACCTTTATGCAGTATTTCAAAAGTACCATTTCATTTATGTAATTGTAAGTTTCATAATAAAATAGTTGTGAGGTTTATGTGTATATTATTTTGTTGATACTGTACTTCCTTAAATTTAATTTTCATTTCATCAAAATGTCTAATAATAAAAAAAAAAACAATAAGAAGACTATTTTGCTTAATGGCTTAGCTAAATTATCTGTTTAAAAAGTATAGTTACACTTTACAATAATGTACCATTTACATTGTTACCGTGTAACACTAGATAACTACATTAGTTAACATGGTCTACATTTACTGTACTAATCATTTTATCTGGTAATACTAATTAACAAACCTGAGCTAACATGAATTAATAATGAATTATTTGTATTGTATTTGTATTAACTAACATTAACATGAATGCATTCATCATAAATCTTAATACAGTATAAAAACTGTTTAAAATCTTGTAGTTTGGTAAAGGTGTGCTCTTACTCTGCAAAGGAGCCAGAAATATACTGGTGCCAATTAGGAGCGTGACTGTTTTCCAGAATAGTCTGATCAGTTTCAATCTTCCAGGTGTCGCCATGAAGATCACTTGCTTTCTTCTGTAAAGATCTGTTCCACAGCGATATCATGTCTGTTTTCTCACAGAGATCTCCAAGGAATGATGCTGTGCCTTGTTTTTACCCACTGAAAATGTATACTGTAGCTATCTCTCAAACCACAGAAACAAAAATGAAACTACAAGTATGTAACTGTTGTCTACAATACAAATGTAAACACTGCTTTTTAAAGTAACAGAGATGCTGAAAAAGAAATATGGCAGAATAAAGACTTATGCCCAAAAATCATCATATCAATTTATACATGAATGGTTTTTATTGTTTTATTGTATATATAGAGATCTAATTTAATAACTTCCTTGTCTATGTTTGGTTACATAAACTGCTTAGACTAGTCTTACAAGTTAGTCATCTGATTATTTTTTTTATTTTAAAGACAGGTCATAAGACATACACACTGTGTAATTTCCACCCAATTGGTTCAACGAAGGTATCCAGGAAAGGGCACTCCCTCTGCAGTAAACAAAATATCTCTAAACCCTCAGAATCTATATTACTATATTACTATAGCAGGGCTTTTAACTCGCCACCTGTAGGGCCAGTGTCCTGGAGAGTTCAGTTCCAACTCTAACTAAACCCACATGACCAAGTTAATCAGTGTATTCAGGACCATTTAAAAATGATGAACAGGTTTTCTGGATAAGGGTTGGAAGTAAACTATGTAGATCACTGGCCCTCCAGGATAAATTGAATGAGTTATTGAGTTAATGAGTTATTGATAAATAAATCAATGCAGCTGTTGTTGCTTTAAGTCAAGTCAAGTCACCTTTATTTATATAGCGTTTTAAACAAAATACATTGCGTCAAAGCAACTGAACAACATTCATTTGGAAAACAGTGTCTCAATAATGCAAAATGATAGTTAAAGGCAGTTCATCATTGAATTCAGTTATGTCATCTCTGTTCAGTTAAATAGTGTCTGTGCATTTATTTGCAATCAAGTCAATGATATCGCTGTAGATGAAGTGACCCCAACTAAGCAAGCCAGAGGCGACAGCGGCAAGGAACCGAAACTCCATCGGTGACAGAATGGAGAAAAAAACCTTGGGAGAAACCAGGCTTAGTTGGGGGGCCAGTTCTCCTCTGACCAGACGAAACCAGTAGTTCAATTCCAGGCTGCAGCAAAGTCAGATTGTGCAGAAGAATCATCTGTTTCCTGTGGTCTTGTCCTGGTGCTCCTCTGAGACAAGGTCTTTACAGGGGATCTGTATCTGGGGCTCTAGTTGTCCTGGTCTCCGCTGTCTTTCAGGGCAGTAGAGGTCCTTTCTAGGTGCTGATCCACCATCTGGTCTGGATACGTACTGGATCCGGGCGACTGCAGTGACCCTCTGATCTGGACACAGACTGGATCTGGTGGCCACGGTGACCTCGGAATAAGAGAGAAACAGACTAATATTAGCGTAGATGCCATTCTTCTAATGATGTAGCAAGTACATCAGGTGTTATGGGAAGTGTTCCCGGTTCTGGTTTACCTAATTAATGCAGCCTAAAAATCCTTTAACGGATTTGGATATTAAAAGCATATTAGTATGTTATGTGTATGCCAGGTTAAAGAGATGGGTCTTTAATCTAGATTTAAACTGCAAGAGTGTGTCTGTCTCCCGAACAATGTTAGGAAGGTTATTCCAGAGTTTAGGCGCCAAATAGGAAAAGGATCTGCCGCCCGCAGTTGATTTTGATATTCTAGGTATTATCAAATTGCCTTTGAGTTTTGAGAACATAGCGGACGTAGAGAAGTATAATGTAAAAAGAGCTCATTCAAATACTGAGGTGCTAAACCATTCAGGGCTTTATAAGTAATAAGCAATATTTTAAAATCTATACGATGTTTGATAGGGAGCCAGTGCAGCGATGACAGGACCGGGCTAATATGGTCATACTTCCTGGTTCTAGTAAGAACTCTTGCTGCTGCATTTTGGACTAGCTGTAGTTTGTTTACTAAGTGTGCAGAACAACCACCCAATAAAGCATTACAGTAATCTAACCTTGAGGTCATAAATGCATGGATTAACATTCCTGTGTTTGACATTGAGAGCATAGGCTGTAATTTAGATATATTTTTGAGATGCAAAAAAAAATGCAGTTTTACAAATGCTAGAAACGTGGCTTTCTAAGGAAAGATTTAGATCAAATAGCACACCTAGGTTCCTAACTGATGACGAAGAATTGACAGAGCAACCATCAAGTCTTAGACAGTGTTCTAGGTTATTACATGCAGAGTTTTTAGGTCCTATAATTAACACCTCTGTTTTTTCTGAATTTAGCAGTAAGAAATTACTCGTCATCCAATTTTTTATATAGACTATGCATTCCATTCGTTTTTCAAATTGGTGTGTTTCATCGGGCCTTGAAGAAATATAGAGCTGAGTATCATCAGCATAACAGTGAAAGCTAACACCATGTTTCCTGATGATATCTCCCAATGGTAACATATAAAGCGTGAAGAGTAGTGGCCCTAGTACTGAGCCTCGAGGTACTCCATACTGCACTTGTGATCGATATGATACCGCTTCATTCACTGCTACGAACTGATGGCGGTCATGTAAGTACGATTTAAACCATGCTAATGCACTTCTATTAATTAGTGTTCAAGTCTATGCAAAAGAATGCTGCGGTCAATTGTGTCAAACGCAGCAGTAAGATCCAATAAAACTAATAGAGAGATACACCCACGATCAGATGATAAGAGCAGATCATTTGTAACTCTAAGGAGAGCAGTCTCAGTACTATGATATGGTCTATGATGCTTTATATCCACCTATTGTACAATATGGTAAATTCAAAAGGAATGAACAGTGTTCTTTGTGTACAATGAGTAATCAATATGTGCATATTTAATTATTACATCCGTGTTTATTTATCTTTTTTTAATTTAATTATCTTTTTTATTCTTCTTTTATTGCCTTTTATCTTAATTTCGAGCACTTTGTATGATAAATTGTTTAAAATAGCTATAATTATGAAACACTGCATCGATGTGATAAGCTGACATAAGCTGGCGTTGATCCAAGATGGCGGTGCGTGCACACGCAGCGGCTTCTCTCTCTCCCGTGTTTTTTGACTTGTGAGTCGCAGTGTTTTTGTACATCTTCATCATGTCTACTTGTCTTTAAGCGCGCACACAGTCAGGAGTTTCTGCTAGATGTCGGCAGAACCACATTTTTATTTAAACTCTGTGCATGATCATACTGGCTAACGTACACTCTTCTGACAATAAAATGGACTACATCTAACTACTATGCTCAACTCAGAGGACTGTAATAGACTGTTGTATTTTTGTGTTCACGAAAACATGGTTCAGCAGTAGCATAAGACCAGGTGATGAGGACCTAAGCTGGATCAACACACGCAAAGCTCCGGGTCCTGACAACATTCTTGGGTGTGTCCTGAGAGACTGTGCAGTGGAACTCATTGATGTCTTTCAGGCTGTCAGGCTGTTGTCCCATATGCTTCAAAGCTACCACCATCATTCCAGTCCCGAAGAAGCCATCTCCATCTTGCTTCAGTGACTACCATCCAGTTACTCCTTACGCCTATTCTCATGAAGTGCTATGAATGGCTACTCATGCACCATATAAAATCTGCCCTCACTCCTTAACCGGACCCCTTCCAGTTTGCATATCGTTCCAACCGCTTGACCGATGACATCATCGCCACTGCCCTCCACTCAGCACTCACATATCTAGGCAAAAAAAGACTTTTTTTCATCAGAATGCTGTTTATAGACTTTAGTTCAGCATTCAACACAATCATCCCTCAACAGCTCATTCACAAAATGGTCCACAAACTAAAGGAGCGAGGTGACCCACTAATGTACCCTATTCCTCCCGTACTGTTAATGTTTTTCTTCTCAGGTACACACAATTGCACTTTATGTAATCACTCGACAACACGATTGTCCCGCCAGGACCGGGTTCTCTTATAATGCTGGATCGCAGCCGTGCTCCAGTTATCACCACAGTAAGCCTCTCTCACTTTTTCGGCCGTGGCGCAGTTTGATGCTGCCTCCACTAGCGGCGAAAACCGCGCGTTGTAGTGATATGTCGTTCGTGCGAGAATCGTTTTTTCTAATGAATCTTTTAGGCGAACGAATCGTTCTCAGTTTACACTCATTACCCTCGTTGTTGTTCATCAGACATAATATATATATATATATATATATATATATATATATATATATATATATATATATATATATATTATATGATAAATAAATATTCCTCCTTAGGTCATGTTGTGTACTTGAATAATAGAAGCCTCTCAGTTATCGTTTTTTCTGCCAAAGTAAGGGCCCTCCAGCCATCGTTACAATCTCCTTGCCTATTTCAGCATTGGACAGGGCTCTCCCTTCCGGTGCAGCCGGGCAGTGGCTCCCTTCGGTCGCAGTGTGAGCCTTTCATCTGTCATTGAGTTGCGCTGCGCGCTCAGTGGCAGACGGGGTTATCCCTCCCGGTGCAGCAGAGCCACAGGCCCCCTTCGGTCGTTGTGATGGCCCTCCATCCGATGCATCAAATTACGCCTTGTATACAGTCGCAAGGGGGACTCTCCCTTCCGGTGCAGCAGAGCCGCAGCTCCCTTCGGATGCAGCGAGAGTCCCTCCATCAGTCGCATTTTCTTGCCTACTCCGCATCAGATGGGGCTCCCCTACCGGTGCAGCAGACTCACGGCTCCCTTCGGTCGCAGGGTGAACCCCCCCCCGTCTGAGTTATGTTGCATGCTCTATGGCGGACAGGGATCTCCCTCCCGGGGGAAGACAGCCGCTGGCTCCCTTCGGTCGCAGCAGGAGCCCTCCATCCGATGCATCAAACCGTGCCTTGAATCTTCTTGCCTAATCTGCATCTGATGGGGCTCTCCCTTCCGGTGCAGCAGACCCACGGCTCCCTTCGAACCCCCCCGTCTGAGTTATGTTGCATGCTCAAGGGCAGACAGGGATCTCCCTCCCAGTGGAACAGAGCTGCTGGCTCCCTTCGGTCGCAGTGAGAGCCCTCCATCAGACGCATCAAGCCATGCCTTGCATCGCAAGGGGGACTCGCCTTTCCGGTGCAGCAGAGCCGCAACTCCCTTCGGACGCAGCAAGAATCCCTCCAACATTCGTATTCCAGTTAGCGTCAATCAGGGCTCTCCCCTCCGGGGCAGCACTCCCGCTACACAGTTGCGAACCCCCTATGGAGGCTGGGAGAACCCTCCGAGGCGAAAAACCGTGCCTCACATAAACCCCCAATGGGGGACTCCCCCTTCCGGTGCAGCAGAGCCGCAGCTCCCTTCGGATGCAGCGGGAGTCCCTCCAACAGTCGCGTCTCTTTGCCTTCTCAGCATCGGACTAGGGCTCCTCTTCCGGTGCAGCAGACCCACAGCTCCCTTCGGTTGCAGTGTGAACCCCCCCATCTGAGTTATGTTGCATGCTCAACGATGGCCAGGGATCTCCCTCCCGTTGGGGTACAGCCGCTGGCTCCCTTCGGTTGCATTAGGAGCCATTCATCCGATGCGCCAAACCGCTGCTCGAATCTCATTGCCTATTCAGCATCTGACGGGGCTCTCCCTTCCGGTGCAGCAGACCAACGGCTCCCTTCGGCCCCAGTGTGAACCCCCCCATCCGAATTATGTTGCATACTCAATGGCGGCCAGGGATCTCCCTCCCGATGGGGTACAGCCGCTTGCTCCCTTCAGTCGCAGTGAGAGCCCTCCATCAGATGCAACAAACCACGCCTCGTACTCAGCCGCAAGAGGGACTCTCCCTTCCGCTGCAGCAGAGCCGCAGCTCCCTTCGGAGGCAGCAAGAGTCCCTCATTTCTCAATATCCGGCATCGTGCTCCTCTCATAAGCGGCACGGAGGGCTCGCCGGTAAGACGTTGTGAGCCGCAGCTCTCGTCGAACACTGCTCGGGCCCTCCCGGTCGCTCTGCATTTTCTTCCCAACACGCATATTTTGGGGGGCAACTAAATTTAGCTCTCTGGCTGCTGTCCTATGGCTTTAAGCTTCTTTTGGGGAGTTATTTGGGTTCGGGCTGTGCTCCGGGCCCGGACCCCTCCCCCAGGACAGCACGCTAAAATATGCCTACTATTCGCCTTCAGATTAGATGTAAGGGTGAACTCGTGAAATGTGGTTTTATTAACAAAGTTCGGGAGAAGCACGATCAGATAATCATCCAATTTGGCACAGGTGCATCTCGTTTAGCTAATCATCCTAAATAGCACACAAGCGTATATATATCCAGTCTTCCTACCTCCTGTCCCACGACAGTTTTTTCGGCATCCCTCCTCCACCCCAACTCCTCACTTCTAATCTATTTATCCCAAATTGGGGATAGGGGGAGTTATTTGTGTTCGCGCTGTGCTCCGGGCCCGGACCCCTCCCCCAGGACAGCACGCCAAAATATGCCTACTATTCGCCTTCAGATTATATGTAAGGGTGAAATCGTGAAAACTACTAAGATGGTACTGTTCTTCTATGTTTCACAGAAACACCCGGAAAGTAATGAATTGCATTGCATGTTAAGGTAATGTAAACCCATGAGGCAAGAAAAATGTAAATGCATATTCATATATCTTTAAACTTCTGGTTACATGAAAAAAATTATTCTAATAATAATACTTTTTTTGCATAGGTGTGTGAAAACTGTAACAATGTATCTTAGAATATAACACGATGTAACCTCGGTCTCACTTGAAATGTGTCCCCACATTAAGTCCTTGAATTTGAGGGTTTTGGACCTGGCGATGCCTTGAAAGGTCCTTGAATTTGAAATTAATCAAGGTATGGGAACCCTGTTTATACATCAGTAGCATTTAGTAAATTGTGTAACCATTTGTCTCATTTGTGGTATAATTATACATTATATTTACATAGCATTGTATACAGTGAATATTCAAAGTTAAAGATATGACAGTATATATTTTTGAAATAATTTTTTTTAAAGGAAAAATAGGAAGAATCAACTGTACGAATAACTGATGTAATCCATAAAAAGTAACTGTAATCTGATTATACACATTTTAAAATGTAATCCAATTACAAGTACTTCATTTTCTTGTTACACATTATTATAAAGTGTCCTTATTTATTACAGTGTAATTATGAATTTAAGTACTGAGTAAGATTAATTAACTACATGTACTGACTATATGGTTAGGATTAGGGTTACCTGCATGTAATTATGCATAATTTAGTGTTACTACATGTAACATGTTTAACAAGGACACCTTAAAATAAAGTTTTGACAATTTTTGTAATCTGATTTTGTAATCCAGAATTTATGAAAACTCCCCAAAAAATAAAGTTTAGCATGACTATAACATATTTGACTTTTGTTAATGTTATAACCCACCAAATATATCCTGTCCTGGATGCTGATTGGTCAATCCAAAACCAGATCAGATATTGGATCTACACTGGCCTCTTAATTATTCAGTGTTATTTTACTTATAAAGTGACACTTTGTGAAGGTCTGTGTTATCGATTTGACAGAAATTATATTGTCGGATGAGAAAAACCTGAACCTGAACTGAACTTAGCCGGATATTTACACTATTGTACCGCAGCTTTAAAGAGTCTTTATCAGAATTCTATCAGAATGTCTATCTTTTGCTCTTAGAATTCCACTAAAATCTAATATTCACTTATATTTAGAATGTTTCTTCTTTTTCAAATGTTTGATAAATCACTTTTGTCATATTTAATTGCTTCATTTCTGTAATAAAGACCTACCTTAACGTTAGCAGCAGGATGCAGTCTTGAGGGCCATCAATGGAAAATGAGACGCATGGTATCATCTATGATAAATTCTTAACCAGCACTACGGTTCTGTTGACTAAAAGGAAACATTTCTCTATAAACTGAAAATAAGTGAAACTTACATGTGTAAATATAGGTCGGCCCACAGTTTTTTTTTTTTTTTTTTTTTTTTTTAATAGGCCATATCGCGTTTCTCATTAGATATTCAGGACAAGCCTGTGTGGGTGCTGGAAACTCTTCACCATGCAACTAAGAGTCATGCTTCTCAGTGTCTGCATATTTTGCGGTTATAAATGTTAGGTTTTGATGCTCGCAGAAATTTCTGAGAGAAAGACGTTTTCATTTTCTCCAATTCTCGGTTTACGACAGTATACATAACTCCATCAACACTCCTACTCACAACTGCCAACACAAGCAGCCACATCTAATGTTATCTTTGTGGTTGTGCTCATATGAACCTTCACACATAAGTAAACAAAATAAAACACTCTGGCGTTTTGGAGTGTGTGTAAAGTGCATCTGCTGCTTTTAGTGTTAAATCAGGATGCTTGTGTTTAAAAAATCAATAGCTTCATTTTTTTTTTTTTTTTACTCTGTTAATATCTGTACAAATTTAATGAGACTCCTTCTTGGCTATACATTCATATGTAGTACAGAACTCATTCAATTACAATATTTACACACACAGTGCAATAATCAGCATACACAATTTACATAGCTGACTTACATTTCAAGATATATAGTGTTAGGATACACAGAAGCATTTTAGTAGCGCATGCATAAGGAAATGATAACAAGAGAACGACAAAATCCAAAACTTATCTCAACATTTTGTGAAGAAAACGTGAGTGGTGTCTGTGAATGCAAAACTCGCTGCCACACTCTCAAGTCTCTGGTCTGGAAATGACTCAGGTCCCTCCATGAATGCAAGTCCTGGGGATTTTTGGCCAGTTTTACCAAATCATAAGTCTTATTTTTAATAAATGTAATGGCACATAAACTCCTCATAAGCCTCACAGTTGGAGGTATTATTCCTGTGTATACCACAGATGGAGCAAATATGAGAAATAATATGCGTGTGGTTGCAACATGGGCTTACTGGAAAAAACGTGCCTCTATATTTTTGCAAACGTACCTATGCATACACCTCAATGCAGTTTCCAGTCACAATGAACACTAGTGTCAGTAAAACACCAACAACTTTCATTGCTTTCCACACAAATTAAGATTGAAGGCTTAGATTATATTTTTCACACAGTTTTACTAGTGATACTATGCGATACCTCAAAATACTTTGACTATAGTGCATTAATTGCAATCTGTGATGCATTAAAATCAAAAACTGTAATTGCTCCATGGGTATGGGGTATGTCTCATAGTAAATTTGCTCAGTAGCGCACCCGGTACAGCATTGCACTTGCTCGGGAGGCCCACAAATCACGATAAAAGACCTAGATGATTAGTAGTAGCAACATAAAATAGCAGGCTTGCATTTTTACCTCGTGTTCGCGTTTATTAACGTTATTGTTATGAGTAGCGGAAAAACTTTGCACTGAAAAGGCATGAACACAGTCATTTTTGCGACTGACCTTATTGAATATGCATTTATAGGAGTTTACCTTTCAGGAGATGAGAGTATTTAAATGAATCACGCAATATGATTTACTAAGTATTTGCATAATTATTCACATTCTGTGTACTTTAATACATGCATTGCCCATAAATCACCTGCAGAACTTTCCACTCCAATCTGCGCTTTTATGGGATTACGCTCTCATGCAAATTTGCCCAGTTTAGTAAATCTGGCCCTTTATTACGGAAAACGTGTAACGTAATGGATTATGTCACTATAGTTATAACAAAAAAATGTTTTCATGCAATTTATAATCAGTTAACAATCTACCCAGCACTGCAAATGCTGTAGAGCTTTAACCTTTTAGAGCCACCCACCAGATTGCCGTGATACACATAGAATAACCTACTCAATAAATCGTTGCCAAATTCACGTTAATCTGTTTTAGGTTGAACTGAATGTCCTTTTAGCACCACCATTTCAATTGGAAAGTAATGCAAAATGTGAAACAGAGCAACGTGTTATAATTTTGCAGACAAGACACGTTTTTTCCAATGAGCACGGGTTGTGTAATACTGTACAAATATATTGCCTCGGGGTTGCATTATGGGGGCTTCTGTGGTTAGCACCTCACTATGACTCAGTGTTAAACTCAGTGGCACATTTACAGTATCAGTATGAACTCGTTAACAGTGAGAAGATTATTTACAGTATGTGGCAGATTGTGATCATGTGATTATTATCAAAAATCATAAAAGGTTTCTACACACTCTCTATAAAACTCCCAAATAGTATATATATATATATATATATTAGGTTTACATGAGCAAATATTAAAACAGACTAACTTTAGTGGACAATACATGATATGGTTTTATGACTATCACTTAATAGCAGGTACTTGCTGTTTATTTCTCATCCGCCCACTCGGTGGCTGTTTTTGCTGAGGGAAAATGATGGCAGCATATTCCACTCCGTCCTGGGCCTTTGATGTCGCCTCGGCAGGTTTTACTTTGTCATTTCTTTCAGGTCTATTTTGAAAGTCTAACTCTCCATACTCCACACAGCTGACAAACACGGCACCGGATGTCCCACACTGCCCCTGCTAACAGCCCAGGATGATACATACAAAACATGAAGAAAACAGAGCTGAAATGTAATAAGGTTAATTAATGTAATAAAGAGGCCATCACATACCGGTTGTGTTGATCTGTTGCTGTGAACCGGTGGGTTTTCTGCATCTGAGAAGCCGTACAGTTACAGTCAGCATACTTTTTTATCAAACTCATAAAAAAATTAAATAAAAAATCTTTTCATCTTTGTCGTGAAGATGTGTGGGGGACTTCTTGCTATTTTAGTGATCTGCACATTAACTTATTTTAATTTTTGTTTTTTCATTTTCAGACATTTTGACTATATTTTCCCCCCTATATTAGATTTGTATTTGTAACAATGTGTTTTTTAAAAAACTGTATTAAATGTGTCTTCTACCATATTTATTTTACCTTTTAAAAGCAATCAACTACTCGGAAAATCATTTTAACTTATGTTTTACAGTATCGAACGACTGTTAAATGTCAACCCTGTTACTGTGGTTTTTGAAAGCTACTGGAAATAAAGAAGTGGACGTTTGTCAACGTTTAATATATCTAAAAAGCATATATTTGAACGATTTTCAGCACAAGGCTTGTAAATATTAATTTGTAGATATTCAACCCTGTTACTTTTCTGAAAGCATAATTATATTCTACCATTCAAAAGTTTAAAGCTCATAAGATTTTTAAGTGTTTTTGAAAGAAGTCTCTTTTGCTCATCAAGGCTGCATTTATTTGATAAAAAATACAGTAAAAACAGTAATGTTGTGAAATATTATTGCAATTAAAAATAAATGCTTTCTCTGTGACTATATTTTAAGATGTAATTTATTCCTGTGACCAAAGCTGAATTTATAATCTCCAGTGTCGCATGATCATTCAGAAATGACTCTAATATGCAGCTCGTGAAACATTTTAATTATTCGTTTTTGCTGCTTCGTATTTTTGTGCCAACTATTATAATTTTTATTTTCCAGACTATGCTGTAAAATTGGTTTAAAAGAGCAGAAATTATTTGGAATAGAAATCTCGTGTAACATTATTGATGTTTTTTACTGTCAATTATGATCAACTGAATGCATCCTTTCTGAATAAAAGTATCGATTACTTTCTAAAAACATCTCGGTGATCCCAAACTTTTGAACAGTGGTGTATAATGATAAAAGTTCTGAATTTAGCATACAAGATGACACCGTACTGTAGAATTCAATACCCCTTAAACATTATATGTTTAATGTACAAAATTAAAAAATAATAATAATAATAACAGAATAAAATATAAGACATTTGACTCAAAACAATGCTAAAATACAGCATTACCTACCTGCTTTTCTTGGATGGGTCCTAAAAAGCCAGCACAATATGCCGACAAAAAGACCTATAAATATTATGACTGCTGCACTGAAGAAAATTAAGAAAGTTTTTTGTTCTGATAGCTCCAGTGTTGGTGAACTATTCACTACATTTTCATACACAGCAGTGGTTGTAGATTCTGAAAGAAAAATCAATTCGTTTTTAAAATGGTACGCAACGCTTTTTAAATTGCATTAATATTACTATAAACAAAACATCCATTTTACTCATGTAAAAATGCAAAACCAAAAATTACAGTAGCAACAGCACAAAATAAATACATATTATATATATATATATGTTTTCCGTATAACACTGAGGTTTAATGAGAAAACGTACCTGTTGTTGTGTAGCCTAATATGACTTTAATATTAATGGTATTGCTCTCAATAAGAGGGTTAGCACCATGAGAATACACTGCAACATGATATTTTCCTTCATCTTCCAGCGTGAGATTTGTGATGTGTAGTGTAACAGTACTGTTTTCCACACGATGGAGTGCAAACTTTTCTTTACAAGGGATGTTATGTTTCAAATTTACTATCTTTTTCCCGTCTTTGTACAGAGCAAGATTATCATTGATTTTGTTGATAACAGGGACTTGTAAAGTGAATTTAACAGTGATGTTTTCTTCCAATGTACCATTGACTTCATGCGCTGACTCCACTGAAATAAAAACAACACTTGGTCACTTCACCAGAAAGCTTGTAAGAGACAGTTAAATGGCAGGTTCATCAATGAACTCATCTTTTTCATTTTTGGCAAATGAATCGACAGCTTTTTTTGGTAGCCAAGATTTCAACCTTTGTGTCTATAAAGAGCATAAAAATTCACCTTACATCATGAACACTGCAATCTCAAACAGTCTGTGTCATGATGTTTCTTTTTAACGTTAAATAAATCTCGCTGTCATCTCATTGATGGTATGATACAAGTACAAAGTCTTCAAAGGAAGAAAGGGCTGTTGTTTTGCAGATCTCGCTCACATTTTCCGTGAGTCAAAGGAAATTTCTTGGTACTTTAATTGTACAATATTACAAATCCTTTCAATAAAAGTGGTTCAAAAGAGTTTTGAGCACTTTAAAAAAGCTTAAAAACACAAGTCTAAAGTCATAATTAATCATCAGATTAATGGTTCAAAATGAAGACATATTTGAAATGCGATGCAATAAAATGCATTCATTTTTAAGCCTCTGCTCCAACTTGAGTGCACAAAAGCGTTCAGATTTGTTATTTCGTCCCTTAGTGCGAGAAACATTTGGTAAGGTTGAAGTGAAAATACCGTACAAATCAACAACCAGGAACGAAAACTCAACAGAGAGTAAAGACAAAACCCCAAAACAATCATGACCTCTTTTACTCACCCTTCAGAATCGAGTGCAACATGAATGAGAAAAGTAAGAGTTTGTTCTTGAGGTCACGCTTCATGCTGCAGAAGGAACGGAGCGAGTGAACGCTGGCAGCCACCGGAGATGCAAACGTCTTCCCGTTTCTGCTGATTTATGCTTTGCACTTACATGCTGTTTAGAAGAAAACCTACGTCTTTCAGGGGGAGGTACAGACAGGAACTGAACCTCAATACACTTGAAGCAGTTTTTTTTCTCCATTTGTTCACTTTCATATCCCTAGAAACCAAAAAGTAGATATTAGTAGCCATTCCAAATAAATAAACGCAAATGATAAAATAACAGAATCTAAAAAGATGTATTTTTATAGTCTAATAAACTGTAACGGTTTTATAAAAGGTGATCTGAAGCATATTTGTGATTTGACTGTGGATCCTACATTATATTTGTCAAAACTCGTTTAATCTCTCATCATATGCTCACACAATCTCACCACAAGACCACCGACAGACCACCTCGAGTTTCACAATCCCACAAGAGGAAGTGTTTGGGTGGCTTTATAGCAGACGTGTGCATGTGGAAACCCATGGCATGAAATTATAACGTTTAACACATCTTCAAACAAAATAAAAACTACCCAAACCCAACATTTATGGTAAATTCCCTCGCTCCAAGATATCACCTTGAACTCTTTAGATAAAATGGGCCTATATTTCCCTAATGTTTAAATAATGTATGTCCTCCAGACTCGATATTAATTTATTTAAGGTATTTCTACTTTGTATAAACGTGTTTTTACATCTGATTCAAGTGATAACCAAAGTGTTAATTTACATCTGCTCTTGAGAACGCACTGAGGACGTTTAAATCCGCTCCTCGTGATCTGAAGCGGACGCAGCCGTTGCTCATGACGCCATGACGTCAGACCGTTCCCCGGATGAAACCGAGTTGTTATGACAACCACGGTACAGCAGTAAAGCGAAAGTACCGTTGCGTGCATTAAACATTTGAAGCGTTTCACTCATGGACGCGGGAGCCAACACGTACCTCATTAGACCGAATTATAAAGACAAGTAAGACGACCTTCTCCTTGTTCAAGCGTTTTACGATTAACTTAGCCTGCTGAAATAGCAGCTAGCTAAGCTTAAGGCTGGACTAGTGCTTCTAAACTGCGTTTATGGAGAAGTGTTTAGGAGAACTTCGTGTGAGTACCGTGTGCGTTCATCTTCCGCTGTAGGTTCAAGGCAGGAGCGGTGAGAGAGTGCGTCAGAGAGATCCTGAGGGAGCAGCTGTATGGAGTGCAGTACAATCCCGACGAGGTTCCCACATTAACCACATCTTTAGCGGACTCCATTAAAAACAAGCTCAGAGGTGAGAGGCGATCGATCGATCTGTCTGTCCGTCTGTCTGTCTAGTAAAAAAAGAAAATAGTGTAGACTTTATGAATACTTGATAAGTGAAAATACATACAAAAACTCTACAAGTGTATACAGTCAAACTAAAATTTATTCAGGCACCTTCAACTTTTCTCATTATTATTCAACATTATTATTCTTAAGTTTATGGGCTACAGTCGAAGTCTGCTTTATTGTCAGCTCTTTCACATGTACAGCACATACATACAGAGAATCAAGATTGTGTTACTCTCAGACCCTTGATGAATACGGATAACACTAAACACTAGCAGTAGACATAATACAGATAAATACAGTTTAAAAACAAGTAAAATGCAACCTATACCATATACAAATAAAGAAAAAAAAAAAAGAAATAGAAAAAGTGGCATAAGGCACATAGAAATAGGTGATAAACTGTGTCAGAACAAATTCATCTTCATGATGTCAGATAACTGTAATACATATGTTTGAAGGTATGCAATGGAAATCATCATCAATCATCCCAAAATGATTAAGACAACTATTTAGACAACTGCCAATACTGTGTTTGGCCACCATTCAGGCCCGTTCACACCAAGCACAAAAACGATTTCTATATTATTGAAATGCCCTCCAGTGAAGTATTTGAAGACCTTTCTTCTCAAATCAGTTGATATTTGACAGGTTTGGGCCGTCCTTCTGTTAGACTGTCCCACAAATGAATTTGGTGGAATAGCTGTTAGATGTTAAATATAAGCACACAATTAGATACCAAATGGGATAAGCCAATTACAAAGCGATGCTCAATTTTGTTCAGTCTGTGGTGCAAAAAGGTTGCATTAGCAATTAAAAAAAGAAAGAAAAAAGGTGAAAGTGTCTGAAAAATTCTTGGTGCCATTTAAAAAAAAATTTTTTTTACTGGTAATCCACTGTATGAAGAATTTTTGGGCATGATATGTCACCGTTCACTTAATTTAGCTATCCTCACTAGTAAAACAACCATGGTTTTGGTTCTGTTTGATGCTCGGGTGACAGCAGGTTGTTGTATTTTCAGACATGGGCTTTGACCGATACAAGCTCATCGTGCAGGTGGTGGTCGGAGAGCAGCGTGGAGAAGGAGTCAAGTAAGCACAATACTTCTCAGGAAAACCAATGAATTGTGTAATCAGGACGGTTTCAAACAGACCCCTAGCGCTCGTGCTGTAGAGCCATGTTCACGTGCAAGACATGTCCTCAGACGTGACCTCTGGGTTGTTTTTTACTGATCGGTCTCGACACCCACATCTAGTAAGATACAGTCTGACTCAGGATGTGAAAGCACTATTGCAGGGCATCTGATACCCAGCGCTGTTTGTACTTGCAGATCTGACTTGTCAAAATATTGAGCCAACACCACCACACACAAAAACAGATGCAGTGCAAAAAAATAAATAAAAATGTGTGGTTAGTTATGTAAGACTCACTTTTAAGACACTGTTTTTAATTGCACATTACATATTAAACTGAATTACATATGAATTATTTAGTTTTTCGCGTATTTGGGTAATAAAATAATCGCTGAATATGTTATTCGCAGGATGGCTGCGCGCTGCTTCTGGGATGCAGATACAGACAGCTATGCTCAAGAAATATTTATGAATGTAAGTCAGGAGTTATTTTTTACATGAATGTGATTTTCAATGTTTACTTTGTGGTTTCATGCTCTCTTTCTAACAGGACAGCTTGTTCTGTGTGGCCGCTGTGTTTGGTGTGTATTATTACTGAAGACACACACACACAGGAGATGTGCTGAGGACCAGACATACACAGATGTGATATTTAACACCATCACAATTATTTAGTATCGATCGCATCCATGTTTGATCGTCTGAATACCTCGCTGTATGATTGTTCCTACAGTGCAGTATATTGTCAAAGTTGTTATTTTCCCCTTAATAAATATTTATATAAAATCATTTTTTGTCACTATCTTTTTGTATTAGTTGGTCAAGAATTTTAAATAAAAAAATTCACTTTTAACCATGGTATTGTTTTATATTTTATAGTCAACATTTTTTTTTAATCATATTATTTAATATCAATTATATGTGACCCTGAACCACAAAACCAGTCATATGTGCCTATTTTAATATAAACAAGCTTAAATAAATACGCTTTCCATTGATGAGTGGTTTGGGATGACAGGACGATATTTGGCCGAGATATGAATATTGGAAAATCTGGAATCTGAGAGAGCAAACAAAATTTAAATACTGAG
This sequence comes from Carassius auratus, assembly GCF_003368295.1. Taxonomy (NCBI): domain Eukaryota; kingdom Metazoa; phylum Chordata; class Actinopteri; order Cypriniformes; family Cyprinidae; genus Carassius; species Carassius auratus. The sequence goes on from NC_039264.1 coordinate 13,050,156, forward strand.
AAAATCGCTTTTAAAAAGATGTCCAAATTTAGCTCTTAACAATGCATATTATGTAGAAGATTTGATATATTTACGGTACGGTATTTACGGTACGAAATTTACTAAATATATTCAAGGAACACGATCTTTACTTAATGTCCTAATGATTTTTGGCGTAAAATAAAAACGGACAATTTTGTCCCATACAATGGCTTTTGTTACAAATATACCTGTGCTACTTATGACTGCTTTTGTGCTCCACGGTCACATATTATCATCTAACAGCATATTATAATAGCTCTAGCATGCACTTGCATGGATATACATTCCTCATTAATTAAAATATCAATATTATAAAGGTTAAATGTGTAAGAGAGCCCCCTACTGATTGATTGTGTGACTCACAAGAGCCAATTTATCACCTTTCACCCTACTTTATAAACATTTGACTTACTCACCAAACTGCTGAAGATTTCTAAATGACCTATAAGGATAATTATTGTGTTTCATTATTATTGAAATCAGCGGTTACACTTTCAGGCATCTCTTTTCAGTGGGGATTAGCATCTTTTCCTCAGCGCTCTCTAAAATCGGGCTGTCATTTCTGAATTTCAGCCTCTGTTGATGAGATTTAATTGTGTGATGAGACTGGTGATCTTTTCCCTGCCCATCGGTCACTGGCCTTTTGTTTTGCAGCTAGATATCAACCAGAGATGAAAACAGATCATACTCTCACAAACTAACCAGAAACACCAAGAGAGGACACTGGATGGAAGCCAGTACTTGCTTCTTATTCATTTTGGGGCGCTGATTTTGCTCAAGCTTTCTCACAATATGTGATTTGCGCTTAGCATTTTCGCTTTTGAGAACTAGCTTTAGGGTGAAGAAGCCTTGTATTATCATTTAATCTACAGAAAAAATGCCACATAAATGATTTCTGTCTCCCTCTGAGCCAAATTACTACTTTTTGTTAAATCTCAGCCAATTTTCACATCAATGAATGATTTTGCAGAAATTCATATTTTATGACAAATCATGATTTCAGCTTTGCATATTTGCCTATAACTTATTTCTGTCCATAAAACCAAAACTTTGAGATTTGATGATTTTTTATTTTGACAAGTGCATTAATTAAGTGCATTTATAAAAATAAAAAAAGAATAATAACTACATTGTTTTTATTGATACTTTTGAATTCAGTAACCCAGAATTAGGTAGTGTTGAGCCTTTTATTATTATGTAATTTTTTTTAAAGATGCAGGTAATTGTCAAAGTCAGTAAGCCATCACTAGAAATAAAATAAAAAGAGACGCATCCATAAATAAAATAATTTTAATTATATAAAATTAAAGTTTTATAAAATGTATATTTATTTTAGCCTGTCAAAGCCAGTAAAACATAACTAGAATTAAAATTAGAAAAGAGAAGCAGCCAAAAAAAGAAAAAGAAAGAGAGCCTAACCAATATATATATATATAAAATAAAGAAATAAGTTTGCTGTTAACTTTTGAAATCTAGAGCTATTAAGATACAGTAGTAAGAGAGGGTCATACATTCAGTGAACACAAATCACGGCTACCAATTTATTAGTGTGTGGAAAAACTAAATTATTTCTCTTGCTGAGATGATTTATGATATCTTAGCATGGTGACGGTGATTTGTTTGCTCCTCATAGCTTCCATAAATAAAGATAGTATCTATGATGGGAAACGGTATACATTTAAAAAAAGAATTGCATCAAAAGCTTTGATCAGAGATCATGCTTAGATTAAAGGGACCCAGGATTGTGAATAAATCTTCTGAAGCACAGTTATTATTCATGTAGGAGTACCGGATATTTCTTTGTGGCTTTTAGCATCTCTTCAGTAAAATTCTTAGGGATAAAAATACCCATATATATGTCTAGACTCTTCTTAGTAAACCATGTCATCATCCATCTATCTTCCCTTTAGATCCTGACTTTCACCAAGGCCACTTTTATGCATTTCATAAAGAAGGAAGCTGCCAGCATGTTATTATGCATGTGTTTGTGTTACTGTAGATATCAGCAAACTGTGGTTGGCAGAGCAATGTATTTTATTTACAAAGTTTGTCACAAGAAGAGATAGCTGTATGTACTTTGAGTTCAGTTTCACAGGCAGAAAATCATACAATATTGGACATTAGACATTTAAAATAAAACATTTCAACACAAAATAAAGCTTTTCTGGTATATTGTCTGTATTAACTTTCCATGTAAACCGACAATTGCTGAATAGTCATTCTTTTTTATACCCTAGCTTTAACTGGATCATGTAAATGGTCTATGGCTGGTTGTGATTGTAAAGCAAACATTCTCATTCTTGGCAATAATGTGCATTCATAAATCACCGACTATAAGATCAGGAATGTGCTTCAAGAAAGTAAACAGGGCCACTTTTGACTCACAAAACATATTAAAACAGCAAATGTTTCCATATAGAAGGAAACTGTGCTTTGGGTCCGCATTTTCTTTAGGTCAGGTGTGTAAAGTATATTTCATTAGCCTTTAGCATGAATTAGCCTTCTATCTAATGAAAATGTAAATTGTTCTCTGTGTCTAATTCCAAATGTCATATTTTAGGTCATGCAGCTTCACAGCAAATAATTATTTAATTCTGAGAATTGTTAACTAGAATAGTTAATCATTGTTCAAAAAATGACTGAACCCTGAAACTAAAACAAACCTGATTCATTTAAAACCAAGTGTGCTGATCTGAATAAGCATGACAGAGGATGAAAATCATGAAAAGCTTACAATTTAAAGCTCCCTTAAAATTAAAGCTTAAAAAAGCTTGAATGCTTCTGTGTGGAACTGACAAGCAAATCAAATGAAAACAATAGCAGCTGAAAAAAGCCTGCAATTGGCAGATTGTTGAGCTTTATAAAATATGAAGTCAAGAAAATAACAACAACAACAACAAAATTGTCAACAAAAGAGCTATTTCCATTTCCATCACTAGGACAATAATTAAGGAGTGCCAATCAACAATAAATGTTACAAATCTGCCAACAGTTTATTGGCTGTATCTATATTGTCTTCATGCAGTGTGAGGAGGATAGCTTTAGTGGCCAAAAACTCTCCAAGGATCACAGCTGAAGAATTGCAGAAAATAGTTGAGTCTCGGGATCAGAAAGCCTTATAATTGGCAGTGGCTGGATCTTTAAAGAGAACAATGATCTAAATGGACCATCAAAATCAACTAAACAAATTGGGTCACATTGCACAAAATGAAGGTTCTGTCATGACCCTCCCAGTCCCCTGACCTGAACCCTTTATAAAACTGAAGAGGAGACAGTACCAACATAGAGTTGGGAATCTGAAGGGTCTGGAGAGATTCTGGATAAAGGAATGGTCTCTGATCTCTTGTCAGGTGTTCTCCAAACTCATGAGGAATTATAGGACAGACTCACTGCTGATAATTGGCAAAAGGAGTTTGCAAAAAGTATTGAATAAAAAGGTGGCATTAATTGTGGCCAATAAGTATTAGAGAGAAAAACGAAATTTTCACAGGCTTCTTTGTTCTTATCTACAAAGGGTACCAATACTTTTGATGTAGAACAACTGAAAACACACGTTAATCTGAAGTTAATCCTACCTCCTAGTCAGTAGTCTAAATTTAGTCACTCAAAAAGTCTGTTAATCTGGTTTTAAGAGTCATTTTAGTGTAAGACTAGGCTTAATCTCTGTCTGGGAAACTGCCCCATAATGTCTTTGACAGTATTAGAAATGGGGTTTTTCAATGACTCTTTCTGCAGAGCATATCTTACACCAAGTAGTCTTTTAAATGAGTTATTCTTTCATTTAAGTGATTTTTCCAAAGCGCTAATTCATTCTAGGACCAAAATAAGTGTATTTCTGTCTTGAAAACTCTTGGAGAGTTTCGCATAGTAATGCACATGGCAGTGTTAACATGTTTTGTCTGGGCGGAATAGATCTGCTCCACTTCTGCAGATCAAGTTCTGAGACTTGCTACTGCCAATACATCCACAACATGCTGCTGTGAGCATGTAAGAAATACTGCTGCTGCACATTTAACATATATGAAATAAACCCATGTATAATACAGGAAATCACCCCGTAGCAGATAAATACAGGTGGAGCTGGGGATGTGGAGGTTTTCTGAAGCATGCTGCAACTGCTACAGCAAGAAATACTTGTATGTTGAGTATTTGAATGTTGAGGAGTAAGCTTATTGGCTACTGATGCTACATTCTGTGTGAATTATGATGTGATTATATCAGATTGAGTTTGAACCTATCGGCCTGCGCCATCTAGAGTTTCATGACAGAACTTATTAAGGAATGATTCATTGAATTATTCACTAATCACTTTGTGCAAAACACATATTCTTTCAGTAAGTTCTAGTTCAAGTGCTGCATTGTTTTGAACTATTTGCATTGTCATAGAAGATAACGTAGCTGTCAATACAAATGGCTTAATATGGACTTTATGCTTATTAAAAGCCTTTTTATAAAATCAATATCACACTTACAATCAGGCTTTTTCTTGGAGCTCATATAATAACATATTGCTTTATATTTGGCTATATTCATAATCAATTTATTAATTTAACTATATTTTTACAGTCAATTTTTTTTTGTATTAGGTAATGCAGGATTTAATGTAAACAGTTGTAGTGTCATGGCACCAATTTGACAATTACAGGTTTTTATTTTTATGTAATTCAAGATAGAATATAATTTAGGGCTCAGTCTTAGATGTAAGCGATGAACAATGTCTTGAAATTAGTGGTTTTATAACAAGACAATTTCCAGTGGGTAAAAACAAGCCGATCTGCATCACTTGTTATGCAATCCCTGGAAAATATGCTGTTAAACCAACAAAGAAAGAGTTATCGTTGGGGGAAAAATGGGAGCATCACAGATTCAAACCATGTTTTTAACCAAGTGTTTGTATACAATTATCATTTAAGTTTAAATTTATGGTTTTGGATTTGTGGATTTTCTAAAGTTAATTTCAAGCACAATAAAATACAATAAATGGAGCATTTCCAAGAGGGTCCTCGTGCCCTGATACTCAGACCTTAATGAATGACAAGTTCATTTCTTACAAGCTGGTCTTATTTTCCTGGCATTCTGCCATATCACAATCTTCTCCTTCAGTAGTAACAGTGCCGTTGCAGGGTGGGACATCACTCAAGGTGCTGCGCACAGTAACCCTCGTCATGCTCAGAGAGCGTTTCCTTGGGACAGGACGCCATTTGTGGTGACACATCACCTCTTTAAACATCTCTCTGAAGCGGGTGGACATGAGATTGTAGAGAATTGGATTAACGGCTGAGCTCAGATAGAAGAAGACCCCAGAGATGACATGGACGTATTCATAGATCTGGAAAATCTTCATGTGCTCGCTGCTCTTGTGGTCCAGGAAACTCCACATGAGTCGATCGGTGTGGAACGGAGCCCAACAGATGCCAAACATGACCACTAGTACAACTGAGGAGAAAATACTGTGTTACATATAATAGTTGTATCATTAGAATGCAGAAATTGCAGTCTATTCAATGCATAAAACTCAAGATGTGTTTCTAAACGACTCGAAGGGATGAAGCAGGTCACATAAGTTAAGAATACGCTTGCAGTGTAATATGATCTAAACCAGCCAAGGCACTGTTATACATGAGAATTCAGTTGTTGGCCAGCTGGCCTACTTACACAACATTTTAGTGACCTGCTGGCGACGGGTTTTCTGCTGCTGACTGCGCACATTAGAGTAGCTGTCTTGTCCCAGACTGGCTTTTGCCTCCAGGACGTGCAACATCTTTTCCCGTTTTAGCTGCATACCGATGAGCAAATACAGCACGCTGATGGTCAACATGGGCAGGAGGAAAAACAGCAGAGTGGTGATTTGGATGATCAGGTTGTACATCCAGCGTGGCTTGACCAGCATGCAGGTGGCAGACGTGGACAAGGCACCTACGCCTTTCCCTTTGGGAAGAGGGAGGGTGAAGATACCATGGAGGCTGGTGTTGGGAATGGCGCACAAAACAGACACGCTCCACACACTCAGGATGACCCGCTTGGCATGGGTGCGCGTCACTACGTATTTGGCCCTGAGTGGATGGACTACAGCAATGTAGCGCTCCAAGCTCAGCGCTGTTACATTCAGGATGGAGGCGAAGCAAACGGTCTCAAAGAGGAAGGTCTTAAAGTAGCAGCCACCTTTGCCGAATAGGAACGGATAGTTACTCCACATTTCGTAGAGCTCCAAAGGCATTCCCAGAAGAAGCACCAGCAGGTCCGACACCGCCAGACTGAACAGGTAGAAGTTGGTGGGCGTCCTCATGACCTTGTTACGAGCAATAACGAAGCACGTAAGAATGTTTCCAACCGCTCCCACCAAGAAGATGAGAAGGTAGGTGATGCACACAGGCAGAAACACCGGGGAACGTCTGGGCCCCAGATATTTCTCCAGATACTCGTCTTGGTTGAGGCAAAACTCTTCCATTTCTGCCTCGCTGAGGTTCAACACAACACTGCTGTTGCACAGCAGATCTTGGATGCATCTTAATGCAGAGGAATCCGTTGACGAACAGTTGGGTTTGGCAATCATTCTGGACCTAGTGAGGAAACACGAAAGGGTTGGAGACATCAGATGAGGAACATATTTGCTTGATGATGTTGACAAATGGAAACTTGAGAACCTGGAGGTTTTTAAAACGTTGATGAAGGTTAGGAAGAAGACACATTGAAGAAATAATAAACGACTGTGTTAATTAAATTTTTTTTTTTACCTTAAAATATACATTTTCAGTCAAATTTATGGGGGTTTGTAAGTTGATTTATAGACAAAGCACATAAGCTGTAGACGCCAGCTGGTCACTGTTGTTATTGCACAATTCATTCCCTGAGGTGAATCTGACGAGGTAAATAAAACACACTTTTATAAAGAAAAGAGAAGAGATTGAATACACTTAACAGAATATGGTATGCTATATGGTCTAGCAAAGCATAAACTGAGGTAGATTTTTATTTTTTTAAAAGAGCAATTTGTTCAGTAAACCACTGTTTAATAAAAATGCTTTTAGGGGAAGTAGTAGAGATGGTTACTGTCTTCGGCAAATTGAAGGAATGAAATAGAGTGAGATACATTAGGTTTAAGCTTGCATGATTATATTAGCACGCTCATTTCCGAGCCAAAGTGGCTGCTATACAACCACTTTAATATTTTTCATTTTATTTTTCTAAGAAAGGTGATGTTGGGATCAGCACACACAGTATATACTCTTGTGATTGATTATTATGCTTGTGAAAATGAAGTTAAAATTCAGAACTGTTAAAATTATAATTTACAATCATTTATTTTACTTGTGCCAAACAGTCAAAATAATTGTACTTCTCTAAAGCACAACAAAAGATTATTAAAACATAATGACTTTAATGCACTTTAAAATAAATTACATTTGAAGTACACTGCAAGTGCACATTTCTTACAATTAAGCACACAATGATAAACACACACACACACACACACACACACACACACAGAAATAGATTCACACATTCAAAACTGAATCATGGCAACAGGCTATATATGCAACTACATACAAAAAAATAGTATTTATTAATGCTCCGTCTAGTTTTTTCCCCCAAGCATGTGCATCAAGAGAAAACAATGTATACGTCGTTTTTTTTTTTAGCATGATCATGAGAGATCAACAAGTGTGTCAGACATTTAAACACCACATATGATCAGAAATAGCCCTGATTTTACATAGTTACTGAGAACTGATCAATCAGTCTGAAACCTAATTTAGACACATATTCCCTGGAGCATTTCATTAAGGAAACCTCCCAAATCGATTTTCATTCCAATTGTGCCATTAATATCAGCTATGAATCGATAATAAAAAAGTATTTGAATAGATTGTCACCTACACCAGAGACACTATATCAACATCAACAAGAATCTTACCTTATAGTTTGGCACAATTGACAATCCACTATATTAAAACATCAGTGAGATGAAAATTAAAGCTAAAGGTTCTCCTCAGAAGTCCTGAGCTGATGTAAAACATGCTATTCTAGTTTAAAGACTAATAATAAGCCCATCACACGTGTTATAATGGGAGTGTTTCCTTGGTTATACAAAGAAACACGGTTATGCTCTCTCTCTCTCTCTCTCTTCACCCCTATTGTATGTCATGGCAAGTCTTGTTTAACCCTATGCAAGCATGAGCATTCTGGTTTTGTCCCTTTTTATCTTTCATCATACTCTAACAGTGATTTAGCACATGGTAATCAGATTTCATTTGTGCTGTTGAACTGTCAGCAGATGTGTGTTTAATTAAGATGGATTGCCTTCGTTTGAATGAGGACCTTCATCACAATGCAGCACACCTCTGGTTTCCACAATGATAATGAGTCTCGAAGATAATGAGCATCTGTCATTGTTTCCTTCATTCTTGTCTGTCTGTGACGTTATCAGTTTCAATGGGATTGATACAATTCAAGAAAAATATGTAGAGGAAATGCGATCCTTCTTAATTAAAATAATCATAGACATTTCCATTCACATTACGGATATCAATGATGTCCCTTTATGATTCATTTACAGTGTAACTATGGGCCGTTCACACAGAATGCATTTTTTATATTGCACTAAGCTGCTTTTTCATTTATTTATTTATTTTTTATTAAAATATATTCTATGTGGACATTTGACATTCTAAAAATTCAGTGCTCAAGTTAGTTGGGGAACCAAAAATAGTTATTCTATGGCACCATTGCAAAACACCCTTTTGGAGCCTTAGTTTTTAACAGTGTATAGCAAGAAGCAAGAATAGATTAAAATTGGTGCCAACAGAAAGAGACAAGTAGACATGTAAATGTCAAAATAGTCTTTAAGAAATCCAAAAACACAGTGTATATCCAAACTGGGAACTGGAGAAGACACATGGACACAACATACTGTAGTACACCCGACAAACACAGACTGAACAGACTCAAATTTACCTCCACAACTTTGGGAACAAGGAGAATGGGGGGCACAGATGGGAACTGGAAGGAGGCTCAGGAGGAGGATGGACACCCGGGAGGGGGTCAGGGAGGGGACGATGGAGGGAGGAGCCAAGGAGACATCAGGAAGGGCTTGGATGAGGAGGAGCCAAGCAGGACCCAGGCCACAGCCCTAATGGTGACCCACAGTAGAGGTGATGGAGTAGTCCAAAGCAGAGACTGAGACCCAATGGGCAAGGGCGATGGGGAGGATCTAGAGTGCCCAGTGGAGTAGATGGTGCTGGCAAGTGAGGGGGAGGCGGGGATCCAGAAGGCCACGGTGGAGCTGGAGCGACAAAGGGGTCAGGTGGAGCCGAAGGGATGAAGGAGCAGCCAGAGGAGTGGAGTCCAGAGGCGTAGGATGGTCGATGCCAGACCAAGGCGAAGTGGACTGATGGGTCACAGTGGAGAGGAGGAATCTAGGAGCCAATGTAATTTTTTTTAAAAATAATTATATACAGTACAGACCAGAGGTTTGGACACACCTTCTCATTCAAAGAGTTTCCTTTATTTTCATGACTATGAAAATTGTAGAGTCACACTGAAGGCATCAAGGGCTATTTGACCAAGAAGGAGAGTGATGGGGTGCTGCGCCAGATGACCTGGCCTCCGCAGTCACCGGACCTGAACTCAATCCAGATGGTTTAGGGGTGAGCTGGACCGCAGACAGAAGGCAAAGGGGCCAACAAGTGCTAAGCATCTCTCGGGGAACTCCTTCAAGACTGTTGGAAGACCATTTCAGGTGACTACCTCTTGAAGCTCATTAAGAGAATGCCAAAAGTGTGCAAAGCAGTAATCAAAGCTAAAGAACCTAGAATATGACATATTTTCAGTTGTTTCACACTTTTTTGTTACGTATATAATTCCACATATAATTCCACATGTGTTAATTCATTGTTTTGATGCCTTCAATGTGAATCTACAATTTTCATAGTCATGAAAATAAAGAAAACTCTTTGAATGAGAAGGTGTGTCCAAACCTCTGGTCTGTACTGTATATATTTAGATATTTCACCAAGTAATTTCACAAGTTTCGCAATTATTATTTACACATTTATGTAACCTACTGTAGAACATATTTACATAGAAAAGCAGCACACCGGAACGCAAAAATGCATTCTTTGTGAGTGGCTCCTAGATAATTACAATGTTCTCTTTCCTCTGACTTGGAGATAATGCAAAGGTGTGAGAATCTGAAAGCGCCCCTGATAGCCTCTATTACCCATTTAGAGTATTGAAGATAAACCACTAGCTGTAATCCTCCTGAACTAAAATTATGTTTTATGATCTGCACTGCATATTCACATAATAGTTCTGCTTTTTCTTGGAAGTTTCAACAAGATTTGAGGCAGAGTCAACCTGCCCTCCACCCATGTCTCTGAAACAGGTCCATTGAAATGACAGGATGTTGAGTGCTACCATCCTCCTCTGGTGACAAAGACATGAAACTCATAGTTCCTGACAGAACACTAAAATAACTTTAAAACTCAGAACTCAAACTGCATTAGCTGTGATGAAGGACAAAGACTTGAATGGCTAGAAACCATTAAAGGGATCATATGATGCACTTTAAAAAAACATTTCCTTTCTCTTTGGAGTGTCACAAGCTCTTGGTGCATTAAGAAGATCTGTAAAGTTGCAAAGACTAAAGTCTCAAATGAGGGATGTTCTTTATCAAAGTTAAAACTCTGCCATGCCCCCCCACCAAATATTTGTGTAATGCCTCCCAAATGTTCATGCAAATAAAGAAGGCGTGGTTTCATTAACCGTAATTTGTGTTGTCTTGTCAGGGAGAGACTGTGAGAACATTATATAGACGAAAGCAAAAGCACTTTATTTGGTCTTCCAAAAGTAGATGAATTTAGAAATCTTTAAGATTACTTACAACAGAACAGCAACGCATTTTATGGACGACCGTTTCGTGAATCTAGGATAAATAATTCTGAATTAACTACGACAATCTGGCTCTTCTGAATCAGCTATTCTAAGGATGTTTTGTTATTAGTTTAAGTTTTTGCTATTTACCGTTTAAATGCGGTGTTTTGCACATCGCGTGTATGTGTGTGTGTGTGTGTGTGTGTATGTGATAGAGAGAGACAGAGCGAGAGAGACAGGGTCACACAGTGCAGTCAGCTGTCTTAACCGTCTGTGGCTTGTGTACTGCAAACACATACGAGCTTCATCACTGTGTCTGTCACGCGACTCTGTTTCTCTTTCAGACTTGAACTGATGGTAAAACTAAGGACATTATTAACCGTCTTTACATTTATTTTGAAAGATAAAGCTCGTGTTACATTTCCGATGAGTGCTTGCGGTGATCGACCAATCACAATACACTGGGTCAGTTGGCCAATCAGAGCACACTGTGCTTGTCAGATGGAGGGACTTTGTAGAAAACGTCATGTTTGAGAAAGATGGGGCATAGAGGACCTACAATAATGTACAGTATTTTTCAAATAATATGTTTTTTGAACATTAAAGCATGTCAACATTCAGCTACACCAAATACACTAAATAATGATCTTAAAAAGCATCATATGACCCCTTTAAAGATTCACAAAGAATCAACGCTCTAAAAAATTAAGGTTCCTTATTCATTACTAAATGGTTCCTTGAAGAACCTTAACATCATTGGAATCTTTCCATTGCACAAAAGGTTTTATAGTGGGGTTTATTCTTTACATTATTAAGGGAAATGAAAGGTTCTTTGGGAATACAAAATGGTTCTTCAATGGCATTGGTGTGAAAACCACCCTTTTTGAAACCTTTATTTTTAAGCGTTAGGTAATATAAAGAAACGAATTGAGTCCATAAGCCGTCATGATCAAAGATGGCAGATTCATATCAAGTTACATATAATTTCAGGATTGTCTCTGAAGTATTTCTCACGCTCACAGCGTATTGTGACCAAACCGAAGGTGTAGAAAAGTATTCAATAATTAGAAACAGATATGCATGTTGTTATGGAAACCACTGACTTTCAGAGGAGTATGTGTCCAATGCAAGGTGTGGATGTGGCATAAATGCTTGATTAACGTTCAAAGCGGCTTCCCTGTAGACCGGTAAATTGCATTTCTAATTGACTGTGACCAGTGATAATTTTGTCCCTCTAATTTCAAGCAAGCTTGCTGAGCAGTGTCTAAAGCAACCTGAGCAGAAACACTTCATCTACTGACATGAGTGTTCATCGCATATTCTACTAAATGTTTAAAGGGTTAGTTCACCAAATTCAGCATTGTTTACGCTTAGGGTAAAGCGTGCATATGCATTGTGATACTCTCGGAAATGGTGGAAAACAGTAACTTGGTGTAGAAGAGTCGTTGAATAAAGTTGTTATTTTAGTTTTTATTGCGCAGAAAAAGTATTCTTGTATAGCTTCACAAAACTCAAGTTGATCTACTGATGTCACATGGACAGTTTAACTGAAGTCCTTACTATGTTTTCCGGACCTAGAAACATTACAATTGCATTGCTGTCTACAGAGGGTCAGAAAGCTCTCGGATTTCATAAAAAATATCTTAATTTGTGTCCCAAATATGAACAAAGGTCTTATGGGTTTTGAACAACATGAGGGTACGTAACTAATGACAGAATTGTCATTTTGGGGCGAACTAACCCTTTAAAACTATCTAACAAAAAGTTCACATTTTGTAAGCAACCCTTTTTGTTTGGGGAGAACTGGCTGTGGCTGAACACCATCTGCGATTAATTGTTTATATTTTAAAATTACAATATCTTGTACAGTTAAATAGTTTTTTTTTCTGAAGCGACACACCAGTGGCAAATCAGAGGGATGTGACCTCCTCAATCAAATACTGATATACTGTACATTTATGGCTGTATATTTAATGCGATTATGCTTTTATTAATTGTTATTCATTGCAATGGCAGTTACAAGTGTAGCAGAGTGGGGTATAGCCCCAGTAAGATTGGGTGGCATGAACCAATCAGTGTTTGTACCCTATTGTGATTGGTCATTCAAATAAGTTTTATGAGTCTATTAGTGCCATGTTATGAATATAAAAGAGGGAATTGTTTGGCTGCTTGGGATACATCATCCTTGGTACAGTGCCTTTTTGACGTGGCTCTTTGAATGAGTGTTAGCAGTTGGGTTATCCTCTAGTCTGTCATGTGTGATTGCTGTTGGCCAGTTTTTAGGTTAGTCCCAGTTGGGTCCGCAAGTAGCTGTAATCCTGCATGGTGAACGACCTTTTATTACAGCATTGTACCGTTACCCATATTTAAAACTGGGACTAACCTAAAAACTGGCCAACAGCCAGCACACATGACAGACTGGAGGATTACCTAACTGTTAACACTCATTCAAAGAGCCACATGTCAAAAAGGGGCGGTACCAAGGACAATGCATCCAAAGGAGTCAAACACTTTTATATATTCACTACACGGGCACTAATAGACTCTTGTAGAAACTTACTCAACTGACCAATCACAACGAAGTACAAACGCTGAACCCTGAAGTGCACCATTATTTGTTTCATGTGCTAGAAATGTCTCCTCAATGATACATATATTAAGATGAAGAGGGGGCAGAATACAGAACCTTGAGGTACACCATTGGTTGGTTCATGTGACAGAGGTCTCTGCCAAGATGTTGTGTAAATTTAGAAGTCGAAAGGACCATATAATTGTGAAAAAGATATATCTTCATCTGTGACTGACGTTCTTAGGTAGTGACATATATTGTCATTTTTATAGTTTTATAGTGTTTTCCCCCTCAATTAACATAAGGCTATGTTCTTTAGGTTAGCTTATATGCAGAAGATAAGTTATCTACATTATGCATAATAAAACTATAATACACACGATCTAATAACAATGAAGCTTTGATCACGAGAATACCTGAATCTGCAAACTAACAAATAAGTGTCTATTTACAATTATAAGAATATAACTGAATGCTATGGCATTAGATTTAATCTCTCCTGGAGTTAAGGGGTCGATACAAACCTGTTAATTAAAAGATGGTGTTCATATTTGGGCCATGTAGTGTCCTTTTTATTTATTTATTTATTATTATTATTATTATTATTTTTATTTAGCAGATTTAGCAGTTCAGCATTGATTAAAATTAAGCTTAGTTTATGGGATTTCCAACAGTGACGTATACATGTTTGTAAAAAAGTTTGTCCCCAGATTATTGTTCACTGAGTCACTGTGGCCATAACAGATGGACATACATGATTATAGGCATTGGTTTAATACATAAATGAATCTGTGTCAGTTTTCCTGTCATGACACCTACAGAGATTTACACAATCCGATGAATTATGAATAGAGAAAAAAACATGTAAAAATTAATGCATTAACCTAAACAACAACCAAAAGGTGTGTCAGAAGCATGCATATTAGTAAAGAAACTGTTATTAGCTAAGTAACACAGGGTTTCAGATCAGTAATTCAAGCAAGAAAGACATGCATAAATGCAAATAAAAATGCTAACTATATTATTGTAAATAGTTCATGGCATATACTATTTGCATATATTTTGCCAGGAAGGCTGTAGAAAAGCATTTTGTTCAACTTTAACACATTCTGAAAATGTAATGGGGAATAAAAACGGTCACCAATCTCGAAAAGCATACACCCTCGACTACCCTATTCATTTTTTTCTTGTTGAAGGTCTCGAGAGCTGCTTTGGTGGAAACAATACATTTAAATGTGCATTTTCCATTCCTTGCAGAAAGGGTTTTGCTAGGAAAAAGGGCATTGTGCACATACCATTTACATCAATTTCAGCATGTAGAAAGCCCTCAGGCAAACTAAAAAGCTTCTACTTTTAGATACGCAAGCTGCTAATACTGATTCAATATGTATAGAGAATTCCACGAATAGGAGAAAAAAAGTCAAAAATTATTTTTTCTATTTGCGTGTCTTTATGTCGAGAGCTCTTTGAGTTCTACAGATCAATGCTTTAAAAAACATCAAGAGGAAAATATTGTATTCAATCAGTAAATGCAAGTGACTTATATAAGGAACACAACATGAAATTTGTAATAATAGTGCACAAAACAGTATCACTCAATGCCTAGTTTAAAATAGGAGCAATTAATATACAGAGGTTGCAAGCTTTTGTTTATAGCAGTAAGATAGAATGGCAACTGTTTTATTTGATGGCAACATGGTGGAGGAGTCATTCTGCTCTGTACTTTCTCAAAAACCATTCCTGCTCACTGCGTCTCATGTTTAGATATGAAGACTGTTTTTTTGTTTTCATTCTAATAAGCTACTTTTTCATTACTTTTTTAACATGCACTAGACGGACATGTAGGATCGTTACGCTTTCATCTTTTGAGCAATGTAGCTAATCACAGACGCACCAACATGCTTTCATCATGGTGCGTAACCTTAACTTGTGCAACAACTGTCGGGAACAGTGACATCCAATAATGTTTAAAAACTATTTTGAATTTTAACAACAATAAAATAAAAAAAAACTACTTAATACAATACGTAGTAAGCTAGACAATGAACATTATTAATATTATTAATAAATAATTGTTATATGATGCAGTCACACTTGTAATTGTTAGTTCTGTTGTTGATTCAGGGTAAGCATCATCTGAGGTCCTCTGAGGGTCAGCATCATCTCTTCTCAGGTGTTCTGGATCCAGACTGGAGCTTGTGTAAATCCTAGTTACATCTCGTGGCAAAAACATAGAAACAAAATAGGTAGCCAGTGCAGAGACTGTAAAATTGGGGTAATATGATCATATTTTCTTGACCTGGTAAGGACTCTAGCTGCTGCATTTTGGACAACCTGTAACTTGTTTATTGACGAAGCAGGACAACCACCTAGAAGTGCATTACAATAGTCCAGTCTAGAGGTCATGAATGCATGAAATAGCTTTTCTGCATCAGAAACAGATAACATGTTTTGTAGCTTGCCAATGTTTCTAAGTTTTGCAGTTTTGTAACATTGGAAATATGATTTTCAAAAGACAAATTGCTGTCTAATATAATACCCAGATTTCTGACTGTAGAGGAAGTAACAGTACATCCGTCTAGTTGCAGATTGTAATCTACAAGATTCTGTGTAGTGTTTTTTGGTCCAATAATTAATATCTCTGTCTTATCTGAATTTAATTGGAGAAAATTATTTGTCATCCAATCTTTTACATTTTTAACACACTCTGTTAGCTTAGATAATTGGGAAGTTTCATCTGGTCTCGTTGAGATATATAGCTGAGTATCATCAGCATAACAGTGGAAGCTAATTCTGTATTTTCTAATAATATTACCAAGGGGCAACATGTATATTGAAAATAGAAGGGGACCTAGGACGGATCCTTGTGGCACTCCATATTTTACTGGAGATAAATGAGATGAGACCCCATTTACGTAAACAAAATGGTATCATCTCTCGGAGAAGGTGAAAAAACACGAAAGAGCAAAGATGCATGTGGATAGTAGGGAGCGGTGTAATGTAAGTGAGGAATGTGATATAAATGAGCAGTGTAATATAAGTGAGTTGTGTAAACAGTGATTTCTGTGACTTCAATTATTTCTTTAACTGAAATTGAAGTAAAAAGTTTTCTTTGGAAAAACCACATCCTGGCGTCAGTCTTCATTTGCTGGTGAATTATGTTAACATGCATATAGAAACATAAGGAAAGCAAGAGATTGATTCCTAATGTCAGTTTATTTTTAATGAATACTAAAGTAGTTCAGTTCCCTTTACATCTTTATCTAGCCGTTAATTTATCAATTGAATGGGTTACCTTTCCTCATGCCTGTCCAGGATCTTGCTTGCTCTGGATTACCCCTGTCGTCACGTCCTTTTTGGATTCTGTATGCTTGGATTACCCTGCCCCCCCCCCCCCTTTGGATAAAGTTCGCCATCGATTGATCCTTGCCTGTCTTTGGATTACTCTTTCGTCTTGCCTTTGCAATACTTGTTGTTGACCTTAGCCTGTTTTTACTATTGCCTCTTCAATGCTCTCCAATATGGTATGAATCTAAACAAAATGTGGATGTTTACAGTGACAAGATGATTGACTGAGCAGTTTAAATGGAGACAGAATGCACATGACTGAGCAACAGAGTGGTCCTTTAAAGTTTGCCTATCATTTCCTCAAGCAATTATCAAAACTTGTTTCTCAAAAAAAGAGCCTAATATTCTGATGTATGGCTATTTTCTGTTATTTCCATAATTGCACCTCAAAAGTCCTCAAGTCTTAGGCCCAATCCCATTTCTATCCCTTACCCTTACACTTTAATGCACACCAGTATTGCTGTGTGTATTTTAGGAGCTAGATGATTTATGATGATGTGTAACGGTATAGTAGTGGTGTCCCATTTCATTGGGGAATATTGTCACCCCTACCCCTTAACACTCTGTTTAAAGGGACAAGGGGCAGAGTGTCCACAAAAACTCACCACTTAGATCTTCACAAATTAATTTTTACATTTAGCAGACACTTTTATCCAAAGCGACTTACAGTGCATTCAGGCTAACATTTTTAACCTAACATGTGTTTCCTGGGAATCGAACCCACAACCTTTTGCACTGCTAACGCAATGCTCTACCACTGATCCACAGGAACAATTCAAGAGCTTTATTTGGTAAAAGTTATAGACACCAATGTTAAAATGCAAAAAATATGGTGTCATGAACTTCATGGAAGCTGTATTAAACGCTAGGGATGGTAAAACACCTTAATAAAGGAATTTTTATATTTTGTAGTTTAATATTTGAAATATCACACTCTACACCTATATATCTATTTAATTATATACAATACAATTTACAACTTGCATGAAGAAAAACAAATCATGCAGTATTCATTTCAACATATACTGTGGGTAAGATCTGAGCATGTGAGCCTTGCAGACTGTATCTGCACAATCACAGGATGCTGAGCCTCATGAGCGCTTCTGAAGACTATAACGTTTCCCTTTTGACATACAGAGCTGCTGTTTTGCTTGTGGCGCTGCATGCACGTCACTGTTAGCTCTTCCTCTGTTCAGAAGTCGTGTGTGTCTGCCGCCAACTCATTTCCCTTCTCCAACCTGTAAGACCCACTTTCCATACTTGGCTGAATGTCACTTCACTCACTATGCCCTACCTTTCTGAAATGCATTGATTTTTACAAAGCTCATCCTTCTGAAAAGCCAGGTGTATGCTGATTGGCCACCTATCCAGTTAGTTGTGACTGGTTGAATGCCTCAAGAGTGTGACAGAAATGTTATGCCCCTTAACACTGTCTCCTGGCACATCTAGACAAAAATGTAAATGTACTTACAGACTGAGAGTCAGAAGCGCTGGACTGTCCTTGCAAAGTTGGAACAGTTCCCACTTTATAGAAACAGCCGTTGTGCACATAAGAATTGTAACCTACTGGTTCAGGAAACAGTCCTTTTCCTAAAAAGGCGCTGCGCACATCTGAATATTTGGGTTGAACTGTTCTGGAACAGTGTTTTAAAAACAGCTTAACCATTGATTTCTAGTTGTGTGTTCTTTTGGAAGACCAAACAAAGTATTTTCTCTTTCACAACGAAAGTTACGCTTTCTTTCTTTGTGTGAACAATTGGGCGGAGTTATGCAAATCTTCCCACACAGTGATGTAGACATGTGGGGGCGTGTTAGAACGAGCCATTTCAGGAGGCTGTGGTTGAATTTGATAAAGAATATCTCTTTGAATTTGAGACTTTAGCCTTTGCACATTTACAGATCTTATTTATGCACCAACAGCTTGTAACAGATGGTATTTATGCACCAACAGCTTGACCCCTTTAACACATTAAACTTTGCTACAGTTTATGTTGCCTCCTGTGTGTTTTTCTTGTATAACAACCCTCTTATGTTCTTACTAAGAGGAAACCAAAAAAAACCTGTTCTCGTTGCGGTAAAACCATAACCCCGTACCCTCAATACTGAGCCTCAAAACCACAACAATATGCAGATTCAGTTGATATAAGAAAGCTAAAGAAAATTGTTTGATCAGCACTGCTTTCACTGCCTTTTAGATTATATAGATTTTTGCATTAAATATAAAATGCACGGCTCAGAGAATCTGTCTAAAATGACCACACATTTACAAAATAATGGCATCAAACAACAATGTTGCTGACAGTTTAGGAGGTCTATGGAGAGAACTATACAGCTTTCTCATTCATCTTGTTCCGCCGGTGTAGCCACATTCATAAAAATTAATCATGGTTTTACTACTAATAAATCCAACAAACAATGGCTACTAGTTAAGCCATGGTAACCACAAATAAACCATGGTTTTGCTACACTCACCATAGTTTAACCAGGGTATTGTAGTAAAACTGTGGTTACAAATTGTAATCAATAAGCCAAAAAAAAAAAAAACACTGTTACAACTCTTTTACTGTAGTAAAACCATGATTATTTTTTTTAAAGGTCCATTGGTAGTCTTTGCTCATTGGATCCGAGAGGTTTGGCTGGTTAGCATGACTATGTTAGCCCCTGCTGGTAGATTCAGCAACTACATCAAAAAACTAGTCACAGAAAGAATCTTTCAGACACGCAAAACTGATCTAAGCAGGCTATTTCTAAGTTTAAGAGATTACAAAAAGACTTGCTTGTACAGGAAAATTCAAAATGCAAGACTGAAAACAAAAACAAAAGTCTGGTTATGGATGATGGAAATATACTCTGCTTCTTTAAATCATCATGTCGTCTTACGAGGACTCAACTTTAGGGTATATTATACTACAATACACTACAGTTCACTGAAAAAATACTACAGTAATTATTACAGTTTATCAGTTTCTTATACTTAATAATAGTTTAATTAATAAGATTAACAAAGTGTTGTAAACACTATACATATATTACACTTTACTGTAGTATAGTTCAAAAACACTACTATAAATTGTAGTATTGTGTGTCTTTATTAAAGTTTATAGCACAAATGACAAAATGGTATAAAATGACTTAACGAGCCACCGAATCGTTTTTAAACGATTCTTTGAACTGAATCCTTCAAAAGAACCGATTAGCGCAAACTAGTCACATCTCTATAAGCTAACTGAATCGAGAAGGGTCTGAATCACCAGCGTACTGAACGCGGCCTCGTTTTCTGTTTTGTGACGTAATGACGTTCCTCACGTCAGCGACGGCAGCTTCGAGGCTCCTTTACACAGGGCGGTCCAGCAACAATACGCAGCAGGTAGGGTACATTACATTACTATTGTGTTTTGAGCTTTATTCTCAATCCGTTATCCGGTTTATGATTTGTTATTATAAATCTCTTTGCATGCAACTGCCGTTGTACTCGTGTGGTTTTGAATGAGCTATATTGAGACCAGAAACCAAGTGTGCACAGGAAGCGAGACTAGGGATGTCAACGATTAATCGATGATCGATTAATTGTCGATAAGAGATGCAATCGATTAAGGCTATCGATGGTCGGTTAACCGATTCAATGTTGGGCTGCGTCCGGCTCATGCGCACTCAACACGTGCGAGCGGCTGTGAGTGACGGTGACGATATATAAAAGCATCATCATTCATTCACAATGTACAAATTAAGCTTTTAATGTGATTTAAACTTTAAAGTACATTAAAATAGAAACAACATAAAAGTTCTTCAACATTAAATGCAATAGAAATGTAGTTACTAATCATTTCATCAGATAACTGTTTTATATCGTGCGCTTTGCAGGGCTGCGGGACACAGTGACAGGACAGATAGTCTATTCATTCCTACAACTTGTTAATTAATTCCTACGAATTATTAATGTGGCAAGTGTCCATGTTTCATTAATTTTGTTCCCTAAATAACCCATGATTTAAGTGAAATAAGGGAACAAATTAATAAATCGAACGAATTCTTAATTCATGAAATCTTTAATTTCCCTTCCCATGTTTACCACAGTAAGAGATGCGAAAACAGTTATTAAAAGCGAAAGATAATAAAATAAACCTGGGAAATTAGAGGGTTAGACTATGAAGATTTAGGAAAAGAAACAATGCCTAAATATACTGAATTTGTGGAAATTCGTGACCAACCGGCAAACCAGAACAAAGCCGCGTAAATGAAGACTATGGGGTCCAAAAGCATGGTCGTGATCTAACATTTTCCAGTTAACCTATTATTCCTCTAATAAACAAAGCTTTTATACCACACTTGTCATAATCAGATCTTATCATTTCTAAATAAATAATTGCTGGATTCAAAACAGCGATTAATAGGCGCTGTGACCGACACATTCCTGGAGCATTCAGTTTAAATAGACCGTAGTATACCGGTCCACTCTGCTGTTATGCCAAGGACGTTTTTGCTCATATGAAGAATGCGTGTTAAGTACAAGCCTAGTTTACATTATAAATAATAGTTTAACATTCAAATACATTGCGAATATGGAAACATTTCGATTTGTGCCGAATGAGACATGAGCAATAACCTCCAAATAAATCTAGCCAAAGCCGTGCTCGCTCATCCTCGTGTGCACGCATGCACTGTCACGATCTAATGCGCTGTATGCCGGATTTTTAAAAATCTGACATTTTCTAGGACAGAATCCAGCAGGATTAAATTAATGTGAGCAACTGTGTTTTGGTGCAGCAGCGCCAATGTAGTTCACTTAATGTGCAGCGCAGTCACACGCGCTCCACATTTCGGATAATTTTATACAATAATGTCAGTTGAAAACATTGCAATTGTGCTTTAAAATACAACAACGAGCACCACAAAACCATTTAAAGAGGCGCGTTCAGCGTTCTCCGTGCGGGATTGGAAACTGTCAACAAAGTAAAATGACCTCAAAAGTATGGCGCAATCTCTTCATTTTATCAAATGATCATAATCGCATCTATTCATTTTATAATCCTGCTACTAGCATTTTATTCAGACTAAAACCTCTTTAATTCAAGTGAGAAAGCGTTTTGTGTGTGTGTGTGGCTTTTGCACATCCTGTCATACCGCTGACTGCGTGCCTGCAATAGACGCATTTTGCAGTATTATGGTTAACGATTAATCGATTAATTGATCGTTAATTTAAACGACGATCGATCATGGAAATAATCGAAATTTGACATCCCTAAGCGAGACTATACATGAATTTCATGCATGAAAATATTTAATGCTTAAAAGTGTAATTTGATCATTTACACGATAGAAATTCTAACTGAATTCAAAGTTTGTTAAACCCGAAGACGTTGCATTGTTTATTCGTAACGTTAATAGTTTTAAAATAGTTTTGTTGATTCATTTACTCGTTAGTCCAAAAGTAAATTTTGAGAAGGCACATAGTATTTATTTATTATATATATATATATATATATATATATATATATATATAATTTTTTTTTTTTTTTGTGCACACAATATAAGGAATAGTTCACCTGCACATAACAATTCTGACATTTACATGATGGGTGTACTATTATTTTAACCACTTTTAGTAAAAATGATATAGTGTTTTCTGATAAGTGTATTGCTCCTGTTATGAATTGATACACTTTTCCATCCTCAGCCATGCCAACAAAAGAGTCAAAGCCAAACCTCAGCCATTCCCAGGTAACTGAGATTATCAAGCGACTCTATGGCTTGACCGTGTCCGTCATCCGACCGTTGCCCAGTTATGATGATCAGAACTTTTACGTGGCCCCCAGTGAGGGTGGGGAATATGTGTTGAAGGTCATGAACTCTGAAGACAGTCAAAACATCCCTGTTTTAGAGCTGCAGACCCACGCCATGAACTTCTTACACCAAAGAGGCCTTCCTGCCCAGACCGCTTTGCACACTCTGACCGGCCAACTCATGAGCCTGGAAGAATTGGGTATGAAAAACTGTCAATTATTAATTTCATTTAATATGAAATCCTCAGATTCAGCAAGAGTTGATGGTTAGTGGTCTGAAATGTCTGTTAAAGGTGAGTAAACAATGACTGATTTCTCAGAAGGGTGTGTGGAGGACACTGAATGGATTTATATTAACTAAAACGCTTTTCTTTTTTCTTTTTCTCACAGATTGTGGTTTTGGCCTGCAGAAATATTTAGTGCGTTTACTTACCTACCTTCCTGGCACTACCGTAGCCAAAATTACCTGCAGTCCTCAGATCTTGTATGATGTTGGGAAAAATGCAGCTACTTTGGATACAGTTTTACTGCAAGTAAAAGCTCTTATTCCATTTATAAAGGAAGACTTAAACCCCAAAACACACCAAGAATAAACAAATATGGCTATAATAACTACTGTATAATTAACCTCCATACCAATACCATATCTATTTTTTTCCAAAATCATTGTAGGCCAAAGCAGATCACTCAGTGTGATTTATCTTAGAAATACATGTTGTTGTTGTTTTTTATTAGTTGTGAAAAGGATTTGAACTATTGTTTCTACACGTTTTTATAGTTGCGATGTAGACGGTTTTTAAAACTTTAGTTATAGTTAAGGTTGTGCATTATTTATGAATCACTGACTCACTCCGTTTGGAACAATTTTCGTTGGCCAAGCAGAAAAACACACAATAATGTGTCTAAAATGTAAAACACTTAATATTAGCTTAATATTTGTTAAACTGTTGTATAAAGTTAACCGCACATTCGCCATCGCACTAACACACTAATATTTACGAAAATGGCGCTGATGCTTGTCTGATATTACTAAAATATATAATATAATATATAATTTTATTTCTTTACTTGAATAATAAGGGTTTTCAAACTGCATTCTGCTAGGCTTCATTACGCTGTAAATGCTTTTGGACTGTCAAGATGTTATTTTGACATTGTAAGCTCACATATTGTTAAAAACCACCATTACGATATTATCGCAGATGCCAAAAATCACCCAGTCCTTGTTAAAATAATAGTTCTTGGTGTGAACATGGTGTAAACATCCCCCCCCCCCAAATGTTTCCCATTTTATTGCTTGTATTTAGGCATTTGTTTGGTTTTGTATCTTTTTCTCATAAAGATGGAGCATCCAAACATCAGCATCCTTCAAAGAGAAGATTTTATATGGAATCTCTCCAGCGTTCCTCTCTTAAAAGAGTTTATTCATGTGATGGATGGGGATCCTGTACAAAAAGTTGTCAAAGCCATTCTGGAGCAGTACCAGATCCAAGTCGTGCCAAAACTGCCATTGTTTCGCAAGTGTAAGATGCTATTTTCCTTTCGGTGTCAACCCTTCCATGTCACCGTGTTCTTTTTTTAAACATTTTTATTGAATTGCAGGCATTAACCATGGAGACCTTAATGACCACAATCTCTTGGTGAAACCCAATGGACCTACAAAGTACGAGCTCTCAGGGATCCTTGATTTTGGAGATATGAGTTATGGTTATTTCATATTTGAGCTGGCCATCAGCATCATGTATATGATGATTGAGAATCCCAATCCGGTGGACGTTGGAGGCCCAGTGTTGGCGGGATGGGAAAGTGTTCTTCCTCTCAACGAGGCAGAAAGAGACTCGCTCTATTTGCTGGTTCTCTGTCGGTTCTGCCAGTCTCTGGTTCTGGCCCGACATGCAGTGAACCAGCAGCCAGAGAATGAGGAATACTTGATGATCACTACTAGGAAAGGGCTGCACCATCTCTGTCGTCTTTGGGAGCTGGGTAAAGAGGAAGTGGAAAGAATATGGTTCCAGAGTGCTGCACAGTTTGGCCAACCTTGACTTGAGCAACTGCATGCTCACAAAGTGTATGGATGCATTGAAGATATAGTTCACCTAAAATTTTACATTTTAAAAACTTGAAATAATCAAAGTCAATGGTGACTGTGCAAATAGCATCATAAAAGTGGTCTAAAAGTACTTAAAAATCATATGACATGTTTTAAGCCAAACCATTTTTGACATTCATTTTGGAACTTTGGTTAAATA
This sequence comes from Carassius auratus, assembly GCF_003368295.1. Lineage (NCBI taxonomy): Eukaryota > Metazoa > Chordata > Actinopteri > Cypriniformes > Cyprinidae > Carassius > Carassius auratus. Next base: position 13,074,995 of record NC_039264.1, read on the forward strand.
GACTCAATTTTGGTTTGTTCTTCACAAATCTCTTCGATGGCTCCAGAAGACTCTATGAATACCAATACCTTTATTGTCATTTGTCCAACAGTCCTAAACGAAAATAATTTTAGTGTCTCATTCCAGAAGTGCTCAAACCCACTTTGGAAAAATTGCACAATATTGATGTGCACATGTGATATGGATCGCTTTTATAATATTTGCATTGTCCTTTCGGTACTCGAAAGACCCAGTAAACTACATAATTAAAAAAATAATAATATTTTGTCCCACAAAAGATAGAATTTTAAAGTAAAATAACACCAATATGATTGCAACATCTACTTTGATGTAAAAAAACAAGTATTAAGAATAAGTATTAAATTAGATTAGAATTAATGTGTAAATGAGCATGAGATGCAATGGCTACCATACAGTATATCCCAAAACTTAATGTAGTATTATACTTGATTCTCTACATTGATGAAGTTGCACGGAAGTCATTTCTAACACCAATATCAAGAATGCTATACTTTCCTTAAAGCAGCAGAGGTTTGTTATTAGAGGAAAGTTCATTCATGAGGTCTTTAATCTTAAAAACATTTTTTTTTGTCTTTAATCTTAATTGTTTCTTATATTTCCATCCAAGAACAATGATTTTAAACTTGCACAATTCATAGACTATGATGTATCGCTATGTGTTGTATATCATAGAGATGGAATGTGATGAAAGGTCACATACGCTTTTATGGGCTGGGTATGTCATAAATAAACTGACTGCAGCGTTTTATCTGGTTTGTCAAAGGTCTATTTTATTGAGAGGTCATAGTTTAGTTCATACTGAAAAGTGCTCTTTTCAAGCAGAACATCAAGCAAAAAGCAGCGACGACAAAACGTTTGGAATCAGCAACGAAATTACTATAACCTAAACTACTTGTGATCAAGACTCTTAAATACAGAACTTATGAAAAAAATACTTAAAGCCTTCATATCCATTTGATTGGGTTATCAGGGAACACTTAAACTGAATAAATGTATCATACTTAAAAGTTATTTTGGATAAAAAGTCTCTGTCTGCCAAATCTATGTAAATGGAATTAAATACACAGACCAATCAAACACAAAAAAGTGCTATGCCAAACAAATAACAGATGTTATTGTCCAGATGTCGGTCTATTTTAAAAACCACTCTTGTCTCTGCATAGGTCTCTTGTGGAGGGGTCAAGTAATTTTGTTTAATATCATGTAACTAAATATTGAACCAATTACCTTAGAATCTTTCAGGCCAAGTGCTTTAAAGCCATTTCATGCTGATCGGATACCAAGAAGAACTTCACAAGCAACAATCCTTCAGTAAAAGCAAACATGTGGGTTAGAGTATGCAGCATTATTTCAACAATGCAATTCATTCTTACATTCTGTTGCCTCTATTTGTGCAGTATTTGTGATAAACTGCACCTATTGTCACGCAGTCACATTATATTGTGCCAAAGAACCTGGTGCCTCAGTGTCCTCCTGTTGTTTGCTTGCCTTTGAACTGAAAAGTGAGCAGATGGCGTGGAGGAAACGTACACTGCCATATCACATAACAGATCACATACATGTGAAAGGATGAATAAAAATGGACAGAACTCGCCTTAAATTTCACTGATAGTGTTTCTTTCAACGCTATCTCACGACCAATTCGTACTTGTTTTACGAGGTGGCTTATTCGTACGAATTTGTATGACATCACTCGTATGATTTTATATGATTTGTCTAAACCCCAGTGACGGTTATGTTTAGGGGCGGGGTTAGGTGAAAGTCATTCGTACAAATTCATATGAATTGTGCAACTCGTAAAATATGTACGATTTGGCAACAATTGTATGAATTTGTACGAGTGTGGTCTTACGAATTCGTACGAATAAGCCACCTTGAGAAAAATGTATGAATTGCCGTGAGATCGGGTTGTTTCTTTTGATGTACTGACCTGCCTTTATTTATAATAACCAAAAATGCAGTATATATATTTGATATGCAGTGCTGGCAAGGTTACTTTGGAAATGTAATAGGTTACAGATTACAAGTTAGCCTATTTAACAGTTAATATTTTACTGAGGTTAAATACAGATTTAAAAACATAATAAAAAATAGTTTAATAGCTTTGATACTGTTTTTGAAATAAAATAGCTATGACTGGAAACACTGGCAAATAACAATGCTTTGAAAAAACAAAATGCCTGTAAAAAAGCTTTTTATACAAAACCAAATAGAAAATCAGGAAAACTGTGATGGATCATTTTTGAGCCTCTTCAAATGTTGACCAGTTGTTGATCACAGATCAATGAATGGAAAGATAACCTGGGCCTATTTAACCCTTAATACATTTCTATCTAGTATCTAGAGGTGAAATACTGTATGCATTATGCATCTGATAAACGTGTTACAGTTTAGACAAGGTTTACTTCAGAATGCTTCTTGTTTGTTATACAAGCACTGCAAATGTCCAGACGATCTTACGTTTTGATAACAGTTCAGTTAAGATACAGACAGAGCTATGCGCACACTAATGAAAATAACAAATACCTGACTAAAGCTTCAGAATGGATGCAGTATGTGTGTCCTACCACTAGATAGTGCCGCTAACACACGGAAAATAGCAGTGATCCAACACGGTTTCACAAACATTGGGAAGGATCATCTCTACTCTTATCATCTCTGTTGACTTGCTGTGATTTTCATGTGGTTAACAGATACTGCAGTATACCGTCTATCTGTTATGGTAATTTGGTGAACTATGTGATGTATAATAACGCAGGACACTTAAAAACCATTTCAAGGGCTGTCTAACAATCAATTTTTCTTCTCCTTTGTAAGGTAAAAACTCATATGTCAGACAGCTGGTTCAAAATATTCATACTGAACGGACAAATTTCAAGCATGCTGATATTCACACAATAACAATGGTTATATAAAACGTTTAAACAATTTGATATTGAGCAGATTTTAGACACAACAGATAGGCCTACTTCATCTGTTTCTGCTCAACCAGCCAAATTAGTTCTAAACGAAGCCAATGAAGAATCAATCACACTCTCCAAACAAAGCAAAAAGTGCTTAGATTGTTCCACCATAAATCCAGATTTTTTAACAAATCTGAGTAATACTTTTAAACTATACTATTTTAATTGTTTTTCCATTTGCCACATTTAATGGAGATATCCGTCAGACAAAAGGCCAAAATTTGGTGCTTGTTGCTTGTGTGTGAAACTTCAAACACATGATCTGAGAGAAGGAGATGCCCGATATTTAATAGGTTGAAAAATCTTTTCTAGTTAACACCTACAACAAGACCTGTGTACCAATATATTTTTGGACCACAATAGTATAGGATTAACAATATGTATTCTAGTGTGAAAAATGTTTGGGTGTAACTGACCTGGGGTGCCTTTCCCAAAAACAACTATGGTCGCAAGTGCCGTCATTACCAAGCACCAACCTCCCGCTCTCTCTTGTGAAACCAACACGGAAGTGACTTAAACTTTAATAAATTCATCTACTGGCTGCTGGAGGCTGGCTCTGAAAGGGAGTCTGTCCCAACGACTCCCCCATGTTAAAATCCCCAAATTTACAGCTGAAAAATAAATGTGTTTCAGAAAGAGGTTTTGGTCCATATAGTTAATTTTGCCCATTTTGCCTGTATTTTTTTTTTTTTTATATATATATCTCAATCATTTAATTTATATTAAGCCTCAAAGTTCTGTATAATTAAAAGCATGGTCAATTCAGTGATAAGTCGATTGCCGCTGGTGTCATCATCTTTGAGCTAGGTGGGCGTGGCTTCAGCAACCAGCTCCCGCCTCTTTGCCCATTTTCAATTAGCTGGGAGTGACGCACGTTGATGTGCTGCCAAGATGGTGATGGCCGGCTCCGCCCACTTTAGGATTCAAAAGCACTCTTTAGAACCCTAACGGTCACGGACACTACATCCATGTTTTTATACAGTTTATGGTCGTTACCAATAGAGTTAAGTGGAACTAACGACTATAGTTAGCTAATGGCTGAATGACTCAATTCTCAAGTTTGTTCACGGCAGAAAGGCTCACTAAAATCCCCTCTATTAAGGGACACACTGACAGTTTTCCTGGAATGCGCCAAAACAGATGGGAGGGTGGGAAGACGTTGGAACGGCACTCAGCAAATCAAATTTGAGAATATTTCTCTTTTCAGAAGAGGTTTGTAAAAAAGTAGACAACCTGACTAACTATGTCTTAATTTAAAGACAGGAAACAAAACTTTGTACCACCTGCATTGTGCATCTGTTTTTGTCTTCTGAGAATACAGAAAGGTTCTAATCACTCTGCTGCAATACTGATGGTTGAATTAATAATTCAGAATCATAAAGTCTTTGATCTGCAACAGCTCAGTAATCGTCTCTGGAACTCTCAGAAGTGAGGGCGCTAAAAGAGATATGGAAAGTCTTGATCCTGTCTAATAAATCCTATTGGCATTTGAAAATGTGACACCATCAGCAATCATGCTGTGGAATGGAAGAATGCGCTTGCTGTCAGCATTGTGTTATGATTAAATGACTAATGCAGTTATGTGAGCTAGAAATCCAACATGCATCCATTTTTGGAGAAATTTAGAAAGTTTTATAACATCAAAAATTTTTCTTTTATACCAAAAATCCTTGGTCTTATTGTGCAAAAAGTAATCCATATAATATAGTGGCAATATAATCTTTCTATATATTATTGATTTCTTTTGACTTAACTCGTTTATCATATTGATTTAAATAGGATAATCTTGTACCATATTGGTGTAAAAATACAAAGAGAAAGAAAATATATTAAGTTTGTTGTAATTACAATATGAAGTGCATTAAACATTACATTATATTTTGTCAAGGGTTCCCAAACTGGGTTTTGTGAAGGGGGTTTCTGAAGCTAAAAAAAAAACAAAACAAAACAAAAACTTTAAAATAACAACAATTGAAACAAACCCTTACTATAAAGTTTGGGAGTTCCTTCATTAAATACAAATACGAAATAATGTTAATTTGACAAAAACCTTCAAAAAACATAATAATATAATTGGGAAATAACTAATTGAGTGATGATTCAAAGAAACATTAATGAATCAATCAATGAAAAATAAAATAAATGAAGAATAATTTGATAAATTATGAATAAATCAATATTGAGGGAATGTAATCATAAATAGTAATTGTAGTTGGATTACAAGTTTTCAAAAATTGTTTTGAAAGTACTTAATTTTGGGAATCTGATTACATAAAAGCAAATATGAAAAAAAAAAAAAAAAATAAGTTGAATATCCTGTTTGATTTCGGAAATAAATCACATTGGGTTCACATTTTTAATATACTAAATATTGCAGTGGCATTCATATATTTCATGTGCTATCCAGATACTTGAGCAGGACATTGCCAGAAGCAATTGACCAGAAAGGCATGAATGTATATTGAAAATAATAGTGGGGAATACTGTGAAGGACACAAAGACACTGCTAAAATGGATCCACTTACCCTCCATTTACTGGGGCACAGCGAGTCTTATTTAATTCCTGGTTATTTGCATCTAACATTGACGTGGCACAAATTATCCCAGTGCCAGATCACAAATGCCTCTGTTTTGATATATTGAAACTATTATTGACTGTATAATCTGGGACGTCCTGCCTAAAGTCAAATTGCAGCTGGCAGGCCAGAGCTATTATGAACTCCCAAATGAGTCCCGGCCGAGGCTCAGAGGAGGCTGAAGACTTGAGTTAAAACATGATGAGGACAGATATTGGACGTTTGGACTATTGCCTGTTCCTTGTGCACCCTGGAGCCAAAGGGACGTTCCTGCCAGGACGGCAATGACCAATCATTAAACGGACAAAGCGCAGAGACCTAATAGCGCTGATTCTCAGGGTTCACTCGTTTTGGAAAGAGAAAAACTTGGAGCTTCGCTGTGAGTGTTATTAGAAAAATCATGTGAAAAATCCACTGTAAGGAAATGGCCAAATTGGAAACAAAAGAGAAGGAAAAGGCTAATCGAATGACTGAACACACTTTACATGCCATCATGACGTATTTCCTTTCTGCTCTCTGAGGAAGATTTTATTAGTATTTTCATCAGTTACACAGACTTTTCTTCGGTTTCAATGCTTAAAGTGACTCAAAATAGTTTTTTTTTTTTTTTACAATAGAAAATCATTGGGAGAAGTAGAAACCAAGCTCCACAAAACTTGACTTTAGTGTTCTTTTGCAGGTTTGACGAGTTACAATGATCTGTAGGGTACGAATTGCAATGTTAGCGGGAGACTTGGTCTTGTGCTACGTAACGTAAAAGTAGAAAATCATATTATGGGACCTGGACGATTCTGCTTGTGTGTTTTGTGGCACCCATAATTAGAGGAAACCGCTGAAAGCTGAGCTGTATCCAGTACAGACGACTGGACACATTATTTCCAGGTGTCTCGGTGTGAGCTGTGAAATACATTAGAGCTGTAAGACAAGCGAAATGACATTTATTGAGGTGTGTGAAGTGGACTTTGACCAGAAAGCATCACGCTTCACAACACAGCTCCTGCCCTCCTCTGTTTTATATCATGCACATCATGCACATCATCCTAATAAACTCACATTCCACATCAACAAACTGTCGGTTCATATCAAGTGTGCACCACAGTTTAATATTCGCCATAAACCTTGTTAAAACTGATCGGATTTGATTTGGTTTCGAACAATAGCATTTGTAAAGCATACATTTAGATTTTCAGTGTGCAGAAGTCATATTTGCTTTCACATTATTAAAAGTCAAATCAAATCATGCATTTTTTAGGAAAGACGTCCCTGGGCACATTATTTGTGTAAAGTATGTAAAACCATGGATAAAACGATGAGGGTTGATGAGCCAAACTGTCCTTTATTGTGATATATTTATTTAGATATGTTTTATTTATTCACTTTTGCATTATTAATCATATTTTACGAATTTAAAATAACTTATTCTTTAACTAAACATTCATTCTTAAGTGTTATATCAAAATTATTATAATTACGTCATTTTAAATAAAGTTTTATATAAAAATAGTTAAAAAATGTTAAATAGACCTGGATGCAAAAGTGTGGGTTAAAGCGTATCAAACAAAACATAAAAGACCTCTTTAGGCAAAATTTGTCACCATATGAAAATACTTTTGATATAGAACGATATTAAGTAATACTTAAGTGCATTCATGCAATTATTAATTATTGTGTTCCTGTAGCTCAATTGGTAACGCATTGCGTTAGCAAGCAAGCTAGCGCAAGGTTGTGGGTTCGATTCCCCGGGAACACGTGATAGGTAAAAATTGATAGCCTGAATGCACTGTTAGTCGCTTTGGATAAAAGCGTCTGCTAAATGAATAAATGTAATTTAATTTTTAATTTTATTCACAATAACCTCTTCTGAAAATTGTATTACGATGATATGTTGGTAAATTTTTTGCTATTATCTAACTCTTGCAATAACTAGAAGCAGCCACTGTGAAAGAAGTGTGCTTAATTGTATTGAATTTGCACTTGTTGTGTACTTTCAATTATATAAATATAAAAAGGCTGCACGATAATTCGCATGCGATATTTAATGTGCAGCTTGTAAATCTTGTAAATCTCCATCACCTGCACGCTTTCACATGGAGCAGCATTAAACTACACAGAGCTGTTGTTCACTGAAAATCTGCGCAAAAACACAATAATTTTTTGCGCATGTTTTTGCGCAGATTGTCAGTGAACAGCAGCTCTGTGTAGTAAATGCTGCTCCATGTGAAAGCGCGCAGGTGAAGGAGATTTACAGCTGATTACAGAACCGGCTTTACTGACAAGATGCGCATTAAATATTGCATGCGATTTATCGTGCAGACCTAGTTAACACTATGTTTTATTAAACTCTACTTGAAGTTAATGATGAAAAAAAGAGACTCAAAGCAACTCTATGTAGTTTTAGAGCCCCCTACTGATAAGTGAGTGAAATTCTCTGTTGTAATGTCAGTGGATCGCTGTACACACACATTTGTTGCCGCTATACATGCTATTCGCAGAATTCTGTTCCCACTCTTCAAAACGTTACATATCCACCTCATTTTTCAACACCAGTTTATTCGAAACTTCAGTTTCAGTAGCCGCTGTTAAGAAATAACGAGAAGAATATCAAAGTGCAATAAACGGTTTGCACTACAAACCAGTCTGTTCATAAGTAAGATAATACATTAAAATAATATGTTAAGACACACCAGTTTGAAATATCAAGCCACAAAACAAGCTAGAAATAGCCGAAAGGGGATGAGACTGGAAGCCAGACACATTAAATTTACAAATGGCCGAGCTCGCTCTTAAGGGAAAAATAAGGTGGATAATCCCGGAACAGACATTTGGAAAGAAACAGAAGCCATTCGCCTTACTATACATATGTTTTAAGGCAAAACAAATGGAAGTGCACAAGTTTGTTTGAAAACATTTCATTCGGTTCACAGTAGCCTATATTATTTCCATTAGAAGTTGGCCTACTCTTTTCTTTTTTTTTTTAAGTATGCTGTAAATCTATGTCTTTTTCACTAGGGAGGATATATGCATCATTGCCAGGATATGTATTATTAGGTGTACTTATAGCATACGTTTCATCAGATGAATGTCATATGTATGGAAATGATTACATTTCGTGTCGTTGTCTTTTGCTGTGGAAGTTGGGGCTCCTCCTCAAACAGTTTGCGGGGTTCACAAAGTGAGACTCCTCCTAAAGCAGGGTGGTTAGTCATTGTGTGAGTTATTGTAATGGGTTTATGAGTGAGATGTGAAGCCGGTTCAGACAATATCTGGTTTGTGTGAGCCCTTCACACTCCCTGAGCGTCCAGAGGCGCTAACAGACTGATGGGCATCTATTGTTCTAGCGCTGAATTGGAGGAAGAATCATATTTTTTTTCCTCCACTTTGCATCCGTTCCTCTGTGCCTGATTTTATTCTTCCCTGATTTTATTACAGCCTGCACAGATTCATTTCTCCGAGACTCATTACTTTAATACAACATTTGAACATTTTTCCCTGTGTCACTTCCAAAACATAGTCTCCAGTTGGTTTTTAACCAAATAATTTTGGGTTGCATTCTTTGTTCATACAGTTAAACCACCATTTTGCAAATGAAGAAAAAAAAAAAATTATAGAAGAAAAAAAAAGAAAAAAGAAAAAAACACTTTTTTTTATTTCTTCATTCATTTTGAGTTTTAGTTTTAAAATGCCTTTTACAGACCTCAAACCCAATATGTAAATTTTAAAGTATGTAAATTCATCATTAAAATATCTAACACACACACACACACACATATATATATAATACTATACAATATATTATAATACCATAATATCTAAACAAACATTTAATTATTTATCAATATAATTATTTATATTGTATATTTTTTAAACTTGTGCCCCAATTAAGTTTTTAGTTAATTATTTATTTATTTTATTATAAAGCATGAAATAAAATCCTCTTAAGTGTGAAAAAAATCAGACTTTTTTTATATTTTTATTATTATTTTTGTATGTAATTTCCAGTCAAGCAGTAAAGTTTCAGAAAAAAAGTGTGACAATATATAATTGTGTGTATTTCAAGATACACAAGATGCTAGTTATGAAATGCAAATGAGTGTCATTTTAGTCCAGAAATGCTTCAAATGTCAAATTTCCACCTGTATCATTTCCACAATGCTACATGATAAAACACAATATACGATTTACAATTTGGTAAAAATGTTGTTCATGACTTTCAAAATATTACCAAAATGTCTTCAACAATGATCTCTCGAACCATTGAAAGTTGTAAATAAAGCAACGATTTTTAGACTAGATTATATTTTTCTAATTGAACAACCAATGGCAAAAGAAGCTTACATTATAGGTAATATTTCAAACAGAGCACTACAACATTGAGTGTTTTTTATGTCTATTGTTTCAGACTCAGTCCAGTAAGTGGCAGTGTCACAACACGATTCACGAGCTGAAGCAGCGTGGTATTTCAGGACACCTTGGAGAGGATCCCTCATTTTTCCAGCACATACCACAGGCTGTTAGGAAGAGTTTGTAATAACATTCATGTCTGAGCGAAAGTAAGTGAACCTAATGAAGTGTCTGACAGAAAACCATGATCCGGAGCAGTTCAAGACATTTAGAGGATGAATCTCACGAAAACATGTCCAGGTCACTTTTACCACTAAATCAGAAAAATAAACCGTCTCTATGACTAAAAATACTTTTTTTATTTATAATTGTGTCCGTTAGTATTTAACACTTTTTGGCAAATTTGCTTTTCGTGAACTTTTAAGTACCATCATTAGCTATTACAATAAACTTGCATTGCCTTGCTTTCTCGTTGCAAATGTAAAAACTCTTTCTATCTGTTAATTTTGGGATGAAATATGGACATGTTCTTTACAGGTTTCACGAGATTTCATCAACAAAGCAGGAGATAGAGAATTCATCCAAGAGTTTACAACTGGTTTTATTAAGTATGTATTTTTCTAAATCTTACTCTGTTATCACACGAATACAGGGCCCTGCAAATGACATGCAAAATCAAATTGAACTACATTGAAGGATTATTTACCTAAATGAAGGGAACAGATGAATAAGTTGTAGAACTAAATTCTTCACAGTATCTTGTTCGCTAGTACAGGCTCTGCACTAAAACGCTTGCTTGCAGGTGAATTATTTGTTAGAAGTAGTCTGAATAGGGTTAGGATGGTGATGTAGATGCGTTGAAGGAGAGAGCATGTAGATGTCTAGCGTGTGTCTGGGTTTGTGTGCGTGTACATTGGGGTGAGGGGAGAGCTTCCAGATGTGGTGTGGGCAAACTGCCTGTTGGGACCAAAACACAGGAACTTCCTCTGACAGCAGAGATTAATCAAAACCCAGGGAATCTTTTCATGAAATACATAGAAAGACAGCGAGAAAGCTGAATTTCCCCTCCCTTCTAAAAAATGCAATGTATGGTAAAGCTCACGCTTAAGCATTGAGACACACTTGAACTGCTTTTGTTGCTCATGCAATTTGTCATGCTTTGTCTCAGGGTGACGTGTGAATGATGAATTTGGCCTCAACTAATTCTCCCAAATGATTATTTTGATTTCCACATTTTCTTTTCTTGAACTTTATTTCCAGCTTCCCATTGATAGGCCAAAAACCAAATATTATATTGCCGTGGGAGCAAGGCCACTTGCTTTTCTATGGACGCCAGAGCTTGCTTTTAGAATTTGAACATGTGACTGATGTGTGGGTTACTTGGGTCAAACTACTACATCTATTTTAATAATGTAAGCTCTTTATTTCTGAATGTATTTCTGGTTTGAAAAACTGTCTCCCACCTTAGATTGTATCATTTTTACTGCTGTTTTTGAAACACTGGTTTACCTATTTATATACATAAATTAACAATGTTTTGTACCGTATTTGAGGCATATAAACTAGTTTGTAGTTTGTCAGATGTTTTTCTTCTGTGTTTAAACATTAATAAGTACAATTTCATGCTAAATACTGCATACTTAAAATGTAGTAAGATGATGCCTTCAGAAAGGTGTTGACAGTAACAGGGTTTACAGTTTTAGAGTAACAATAAATTATGTGATCTCTACCTAAAATAACATGCTCAGTTACACTGGAAAACTATCAGCGCTTTCCACCCTGTTACCTTTCTGAAGTCATAATTACGACAAATATATATTCAGTTTAAAATTGTATAATTATATTTTGTTGTGAGATACGACTAGAAAAGTAACAGGTTTGACAGTTTTACGAACCGTACGAATTCGCACGACCACACTCGTACAAATTAATATGATTTTTGCCAAATCGTACGTATTTTACGAGTTGCACAATTCATATGAATTTGTACAAATGACCTACACCTAACCGTCACTGGGGTTTAGACAAATCGTATAAAATCGTACGTGTCAGGTTGTACGAATAAGCCACCTCGTAAAATTCTTTAGTTTTACAGTGAAATTGCACTGGTTGTTTTAGTATGGGCTTGCATAATTCAATTTAACTGTAAAACTGTCAACCCTGTTACAACCAACCTGTTATTTAAAAAGACAAGTAATTACAAAAATACTAAATTCATTTCACATAGTTTCAAATCGCTCAATTTGTTGTAATATATGCCTTCAGAAGGTTAACAGTGTGGACAGTAACAGGGTTGACCGTTTTACAGTTAAATTTAATTATGCCATCTCAAACTAGAAATAAATATGCAGTTTTACTGGAAAGTTAGTCTTCACCCTTTCATCTTTCTAAAGTCACAGTTACAGCACAAATTTCCCCTGTTACATCCATCCTGTTATTTTTGAAAGTAATTACAACAAATACTACATTTAGAGCATATACATATAAATACACTTAGTCTGAAATGGCACAATTTGATGTGATATATGCCTTCAGAAAGGTGACAGTGTGGACAGTAACAGGGTTGTAATTTTTACAGTTAAACTGAATTATGCCATCTCAAACTAAATAAATAAATGACTGAGAGATTTAATGCTGGTATTTCACTCACAAAAGTTTACCGGCTGTTCATTGTGAATATTTTTACACACATGCACACACACACACACACACATTTCTTCCATCTTCATTTGACCCTCTAACTCCAGCACTCTCTATTCTAATTCTATTCTTTATTTTAAAAAAACTATTTTTATTTATTATATATTAAAAAAGCCTTGCTACTTGTACTACATTAAGCTAACTGAGACTTGTTATAGCACTTGCATATCATTGCTCTTTTGTAGATTTTGATTGCTTCCATTGTGCTCATTTAAGTAAGTCGCTTTGCATGAAAGCCTCTGCTAAATGACTAAATGTAAATGTACTGTAATTGTAAATATAGAATATGCTAGGACCAAGAAGGCATTAACTGCAATATTACGCTTCAAGGATCAATCTAGAAAACATTCAATAGCGAGTTTCCCCAAGGTTTGCACTCAAATGCATCATTTTGCAATGCAATGTCACTGATTGTTATGACAGCAGCTTAAGTTTCTGAATAAAAAATAAAATAAAATAAAAGATAGAGAAGATAGAGAAAATTAATGATTTCAAATATCAGTTCTTAAATAAAAAGTGTTTGTACTTGCAGTCAGGAAGCCACATGTGGGTTCATGCGTGTAATAAGCTAACAGCCGTGAGTAATTTGTATCATTTTGTGCCGCAATTAGGGGCCATGCAACACAACCGGTGCAAAAGACCAGTTTGGGTTGTTTACTGGCGTTGCTCTGCAAATACAAACATCTGCACTTAAATACACCAAAATGCTTTCGTCTAATCAGAGTTACAAAAGAGATAATCGGAATCACATGAAACTGTAAAATATTGTTGTATACAGTGCAAATCGCTTGATTACAATTACAATATACTCTGGGATTTAATTGATTAAATTTGTGCGCCTGTAACAAGTTTTGATTCTTTCTTTTTTTGTGCCTTTACTCTTCGAGACTTTGTATCACTATTATTAACATTCAGACTCCTAGGGGTTATTTACTTAGCAACAAGGACATTCAATATAGACCAACTGATAATTTATAAAAATTTTTAAAAGCTTAATAGGTTATTTTAATTATGGAGAGGAACCATCCTCCCTTTTTTAAAATCATATTCATTCATGACCTACATCATGACAGCGTGTTCATCACATATCAACTCATATTAAAATGTAAAAGTTATTAATGCAAAAAAATTCTAATGTGTTTTTAATTTTTTAATCATTTCAATTTGCATTTGACCCCACAAGTGGAAAAAAAATCTATATATTTGCATAAATGCAGCAATAATTTGCATGATAAACTTGAATATTTTACATGCCGTATAGAAACTTTTTACCATGATAAACAACAAAGACAAACTGGCACTGGTTTGTATAAAGTAGGCGTTTATAGATGAAGTATTTTCTGCTTGTTGCAGGACCACACAACTCAAAACCCAGTGGCACATGTCATGTCCATGTAATATGACCAAGCAGATCTGAGACTGGACTGCTTTACTCCCAGAGGACGATCCTGGGCTTCACAGCGAAGAGGCCCAGGTCAGAGGTGATGGACGTGGGATTACTTTAGCACAACTGCTTTGCTAACATTTGTTTACTTGACTTTTTCACCGACCACTAATTCTTTGTGGCGCTTATAAGGGATTTGTAAATGTGCTGAATTTGGCTTGGCTGTTTTAATACAGCTTGAGCTCCGTAGTATTCATCTGTATTTGTGCGTAATGTTTACATTTGCATTTCTCTGGCTTTAGATATATGGTGGAACATTTAGATTTACGATTTTTTTAGAAATCAAGTTTGCGAGCGATTGAAAGCTGGTGGAAAAGGTGTCTTCAGCTGCCTTTTGAAAGCTGTGATGGATTCAGCAGTTAAGGTGGAGTTCAAGACCAAGCGGACATTTGAACAATTGTTCTCTTGTTTGCATAGAGGCCAATGAGGAATCCAGTGTCGAACCATTTGAGCATGCGACGCTAAACCATGTATAAGTATCACTCAGTAAGACATGGACATGGCGCTTTTGGAGAAACTCTTGTCGCTCTCACCACAGCCATTGAGGTGTTTGGATCCTTATCAGTTTAAACCATTGACTGTCTTCCCGGGTCTCCAGATACTTGTTTGTAAGGCTCTCCCCGGACCGTGGAGCTCCTTTCTGGCCTCTTTCCCAACACTGTCCCATTGTGCCTGCTGAGCGAAGGGGTTTGGGTTACAGAGAAACTGGAGCTGTGTTAGTGTGCAGCGTTCCTGAACTCACCAGAGGACTCCAGCTTCTGGCAGGATCTCTTCTCTCTGAACATACCCACCAGTGACCACTCCGATAACCCTCTGCTTCTTTTCTTCGCTTTTTTATAGCTCAATGCTTTCTGCACAGTTAGCCGCTGCGCAGCGCTGGTTGCTTTGAGACGCCACCAGAGCAGCTCTTTTCATGTGTAAATGATAAAGCTTTGAGGCTTTGTGGTTAAACAGCCAACTCTACACTGAACAAAGTGCTTTGAATATACATGATTTAATCAGCACATCAGTTACACACCACTCAAGTAAGTTATGTATATCAACATAATATTTTCCTCTCGGTTAAGTTTGGTAATTCCTTGTCAGAATGCGTAATTTATTCATGTAAAAACTTAACATAATGAATACAAATGATTTGTAAGGGACCCAATTAAGTAGTCTCGGTGATGTGGGTCCTTGGCATTATTAATGTATTTTTTCAGATTCACAAACATTTATGTATTACATTATCAAGTTATATTTTTGAGACCTGCTAGCTAGATGCTAATTAACAACATTAAAGAAAATGGGTCAAATACAGTATATATATATATATATATATATATATATATATATATATATATATATATATATATATATATATATATATATATATATATATATAGTCCAGATCATAAAAGTGGGCATTAAATTGTATCATAACAAAATTAGTTTAAAATAATTTTTGGGAAATAAAATAAAATTAAAACCTGTGTCTGAAATAATGTCATGCGGTGCAACCAACATGCAGAAAATAAACATAATACAAGAAACAATATCATAAAGAGGGCTGCTGCAGTCCTTTGTGATGCTATGAGCTTTTTATGACATGATAAGGATAGTTTAGTTTGTAAAATGTCATGTGGTGCAACTCCTAAAAATTATGTATTTAAAATATTGCCTTGGAAGAATTGTTGTCTGTTTACTTGGTTGTACTCCATGACATTTATAGAGTCATTCAATTTGAAACTCTTCCTGAAAATGTTATAAAGTTTTAAGATCAGCACTTCACACTTATCACAACACAGAATTTCTTTGTAGACTATATTTATATGCCTAAAAATAATAATAATAAATGGTTGAAGACTGAAGTAACTACAACCATACAATCTGATTGAATAAATGCGGTTCCAGGACCATGATTTTGATCTAGAAATACTGACTTAAAAATCACCCCAAAGTCACCCCTAACCACCACTGCACCAAGGTACCACCACAGCCCCTTATTTCTAAGAGGCAATAAAAAGGCAGACGCTAAAAAAGTCCAGTAAAATCCACATTCAGAGTGATATACGAGGGAAGAGGCTGACGGAGATTAACAGACCATTTGCAGACGCTCCTCCAGGGAGTGATCTTGAGTCAAGCGACAGCACATGTCTACCTGCTGTATCAGCATTACAAATATGCTGTTAGCCCATGTTAACCAGCCCTTTTTTATGCTAACCAGAAGAGGATTTGTTTCAGTGACAAATGATTTGTCCACTTTGTTGTGGTCATCGCTGACTAATCGAAGTTTTCTCTTAAGCCGAGGTCTCGCTTGAAAGATCTGCCTGAGATATTTTCCCCCCCTTATGATTCTAGTCGGATTGCGTTGACAGTTTTTATAAATGGTCTGTTAATCCAAAACCTCCCCATCTTCATCTCGGAAACTCTTGACTGAAATCAATTAGTCCTTTGAAATAAGCTGTTTTTAGGACCCAAACTGAATTCGCTTTAAACACCAAGCCAGACAACCACGTAATTCCACCCGTAAATAAAAATCGATAAATCAGAGTCTGTTGTTTTGGATTTCAGGTTGGCATGCTAAATCTTGTTGCTCTCATCGAAACATCTCCTTCTTTGCGTGTAGGGATGAATTCGTTCTTAGTCATTGATGCCAACAAGCCAAACAGAACGGTTATAGTTAGCCCAGGGAAGTTGTTTAAAATTGCTGTTCATTCATCCTCAGTAAAGTGTGACAGTAATTTGCACACTGTCTTCAGGGTCAAATTTGCGGCGCCTCTCAGTTTCAGAACAAAATGAAGCTATTGGCTCATCATGAGGTTTTGTTGACTGTCATCTAATTGATACCAGATACACAACATACTGCAGACCTTTTTGAAGTAACAGAGTCCATATGCCCACGCCATTATTTCTAAGTACACAGGACATCTGCAGTCTGGCTGTGCTATCCTTGATGTTCAGGCTCTTAGTAACGTAACATTTTGTATGCTTAAGGCAAGGCAGGGATGATCAGTGATCAATAAAGTCTTGAGATAACCTGCACTCTTAAAAATAAAGGTACCTAAGAAGGCTTTTGCAGTGATGCCATACAAAAACAAACTTTGGTTCCCCAAAGAGCTTTATAGTGAACAGTTCTTAGAAGAACCATTAGTTTTTAGTTTGGAGAACATTTTAATAAATTAAAGAACATTTTTCCACTTTAAAGAACCTTTTGTGGAGTGGAAATATTCCATGGATGTTAAAGGTTCTTAATGGAACCATCAGTGCCAATAAGGAACTTTTATTTTTTAAAAGAGAAGTCAGTTTCATATCCATGAATCAGTTCTTTTGAATACAAGTGGTTTGTTTACACGTCAAACATCGCTAATTACCATTGCGCCAAAGTACTTCACCCCAGCTCGCTCCAGGGAGGTTTTTCTGCAGTTAGTGGACTATAAATTGATTTAGGTGAAAATAGTCTGCCAAATGACGTTGTTGGTTAAACAGTGTACTCTGTGCCATGACGAAAACATGAATGACGTGTGTAAAATTGATGCAGAAAGATCAGTGTCAACGGAAGTCAATGGAAACAAAAGACAAAACAAAAACATTGAAACCAATTAATAATCACTGATCATGCAGACCTGTTAATCTGTAAGATAAATTAACATTTCTATGGCGGCAACTCTTGGTAATATACATGGTGATGTTAATGTGTTTGGTCTTGGCGAAATAGATCTAGTACCAAGTTCTGAGAATCTGAGACTTGCTACTGCCAGTGCATCCACAGACAAGCTGCTTTGAGCATGTATAAAATACTGCTGAAGCACATATAACTTAAAAACAAACAAACACACAGACACACACACACACAAAAAAACATTTATAACAAACATGTAATCACCTTGTAGTGGATATATACAGGTGGAGCTGGGGAGGTTGAGGGTTTCTAAAGCATGCTGCAACTGCTACAGCAAGCACTGGCCAAGCATCTGAAGAATAAATCTACAAACCAAGACTCAAAACAGGTGGCACTTGACAGTTAGCTTTCTGAAGGCATAATTATATCTCAAACATAAGGCTAATATGTTACTAACATGTTCCGGCATTTGTTGTAATTGTTTTAATATGTTATTAGCATGCTTTAGCATGTTGCTAGCATGAATTTACATGATGCTATCATGTTCTATACCATTTTCTTCCGTCAAGCCAACATAATTATCAAACATAATGATCCTTGAGGATGATTTTGACCTGCCTAAACCCATAAACACAGGACGTTCAGCAGACACCTTCTTCAGCAGAGTCCTTCACCACTTTGACTCGTCACATGTTTCTCATTCACAGTACTTTAATTCCACTGTGAAATATTTCCGCAGGCCTTTGATTCAAGCCAGATACTATGAAACACTCCATCAGTGAAGATCTGTACTGGTATTCACTGCCCAACCAGGACTGATCTGCTCCAGCACAGATTCAGGGCCTTTCGTTTTTAACCGTTTAATCTTCCAAAAGCTTTATTAAAGGTTATTTTACACTTCATTATTACAAATTGACCCCATAAGCATGAAATGCAAGACAGAAATTAAAGCAGGAACGGGCAGGGGCACGGTTATTTGCAGCGCTAGCTCGGTTTACATGTTTAGTCCTTTTATAAAAAGCACTTGAATGGGTAAATAAGGATCTGGTTTCATGGGATGCTACAGTGAACCTTGACCAGCGAGCCGTTCCATAGAGAAGCAGCAGAAATCAATTAAATGTGTTTGACCTGTTAGAGAGCGCTTTCATGCACCGCTGCATCAGCATCAACAGTATTCATTTCATCCTCACAGTCAAAAATAATATTTCCTATCTATGCCCACAATTATGGGTGTTCTACATAGATGCAGGTTATAAAATGCAAACAAAAAACAGACAAATAAATAAAATCCCCTTTTAACACCCCCTTTTATTATTGTTTTCGGTTATTATTATTATTAGCTGCTTAGCTTAAATGCACAAATGGCTTTTATGTACTGAACCTGTCACAAATTCAGCAATCAGTCAAAAAGCATGAAAATTCATCATAAATATAAATTCATATAAATATATCTAAAGTCCCCAATCTGGGCCTGGTTGGTTCTGGAGAAGAAAAAAACGAAAATGTCAAAGAATTTGTATGTGTTGTATTTGCATGTATTTCCACGGTTCGTAAACAAACTCATCTAGAGGGAGTGTAAAAGTGCTTTTTAAGGGCTAAAAGTGTGTGTAGTTGAAGAAACGGCCATGCATTTAAAGCAGAACACACACTCTGTCTTGCAATATGCTAATACATCCATGTTCATTTAAATGCATTCCAGTGCATGGAAATACAATCCCAACGTGAGCCTGGAAAAACAGCCGAAATGTGCGAAAATATGCCGGTGTGCCTCCGCATTTAAATGAAGATCCCTTTGAGATCCAATCTTCCTTCTGCCAGAAAGAATTCATCCTGAGTTTTGACAGATTGTGCTTCACATTTTTTATTTTTTTTGGTCTTATTAAGCAACCGTTGCATCTGTCCGTGTTTCTAAAGTGCTGACAAACACTTTAACTGCTTAAGAAACAAAGACAAACCTGATAACATCGAACAGCCATGAAATCAACCTGCCCTATATTTGCTTGTTGATGTAATTCAATGTTAATATTCCTTCCCCTATGAATCATGCATTATTAAACAGTATTGATTATTCAATAGGCAAGCAACACTATTACTTTTGCTTATACGTCGGGTTATGAATTTTTTAAATCCCTTGCTGGACCAGGAATCTCATTTCAGTGATTTTTATTTATTTCTTACACTACTCCAACTGAATAGGAAGAAACATCTCAATAGTTGTGAATGAGATAATATGTGATTGATCGTGATGTATTGCTCTGGATCCCAGTATTTTGCTCTTGTTATGAGCACTCTGGTCTGTTTTGAATGAATTGCTCAGTAATTTGAAGGGTTTCATGTGTGTTGAATCTAACTGAATGACTCAGCGATCCCCTCAAGCTCCTTTTACACATTAGTGCTTGTGGGACTGTTTCAGATCTGCTTCCCAGTTCAAATGGTGTGGAATTAATATTCTTAATAAAGCCCATATTAAAGCTAAATACACACCCTAATTGCTTCAGCCTCATCTAATAAAAGGGGGAAATAATTTCCCTATGTAATGGACTCTTGAAATGAGAAAATGTTTTGGCCTGTTTGGGCAAGATGGTTACAGTGTTGCTGTTGTTTTTTGGCTATGGCCATGTGGGACAGTAAATACAATCTCATCTTTTACTGAGAAACAAGCAGAACTAAATGATATGACAATTAATGGGGGAACAAAAGGGTTTTGGATAAATAAATTAATAATTTAGTAGCTTTTGTAATCAATTGTAATAATTTTATTAAATAATTATTGTAATTATTGTGTTAATGATAATAATAATAATAAACATTTGTTGTTATTAATTATTGATATTAATTATTAATATTTATTTTCTAATATATTAATACTTAAAACGATATAACATTATCAATTATAGTTTATATTATATAACTATAGTTTTATTTGTCATGAATTAAGATTAATTTTTTCGAAAAAGCAAACAAACAAAATAACTAAAATAAATGAACAAATGTTTTAATATTCATTATAGTGTAGTTTATAATAAAATGTAGTTAATATTAGCTAACACTGCATTATATATTTAATTTACATTAACTATTTTCATAGTAATAATAAAAACAACATTAATGATAATGTTAATTGTTAGTTTGGTTTTACCACGTTTTAAAATCAATAAAAATATAATTTAATAAACAAATTTTTTTTAAACAAACAAACGTTTTAAAAAAAAATAATTACAATATAGTTTATAATATAAATATAGTTAATATTATTTTAATTAAAATACTACTACTACTAATAATAAATTATAACGTTTATTTATTTTATTTTATTTTAAGCTCCAAAACCCTTAGCTTGAGTTTGGTTACTTAATAATACTTAATAAGAAATATTGCTTGTATTTCGTATGAGTTTAACATCTTTGAAACCCAAAATTACAAAATCAACCACCTCCAACAACAATAATAAAAGTGATTATTAGTAAAATAATGAACAGAAACCTATCATTTTTTAAAAGTATTTATAAATAATAAATAAGCTAATTGATTTTGACATATAGGTTTTCAAATATGTTAAACTCCATGACAATACAAGCAATATCAATGCATAAAAAACCCCATAAAGACTAATATTTGAAATACTTTGAGAGGTGTGTTTTCTGAAAGGTTTCACATGATAGTACGATGAACTAATGCTGCTGATTTTATGTTTCCACTAACGTCTGTGATAGCGGTTTCAAATAGAAATATCCTACTGTCAAGAGCCAGTCCAAAATACCATTCAGTAGATCTGGAAACCATTTATATTCATTTATATCAAGTTAGCTAGCTAGCATTGTGTCTCTGACAGAAGAGCTCAATCCAGACCATGTTGTATCAACACATTCTGTATCATATATCATCAGCGGCTGAGGTCACTGTTTGAATCTGGTCCTAACAATACTGAATTATTACAACCTAATAAGAAGATAAGCTATTCAGTATTAAATGTTGAATTGTGTCTTTTTCCCAGTTTCCATCCTTGTGCACAGTAAGACACTTATGGTCAGTTTTCATAGTGAATCAATATATTCCAAAGAATCTTGTTTACTAGTAAGTTAAATGTTAACTAAAATAGTACCTTAATAGTAAAACATTCACTTCAGTATTAACGTTCTTTAAATAATAGAGCTGAGCAAGAAATGGCCTTTATTAGTGAAATTTTGCAGACAAAAAGTCAATTTGGTCTGCATTTTCTATAGTGCAGCGATGTATAATACACAACTAACACAGAAGTTTCCAAGCAAGCAGTGGAAGATTTTGTGTCTTTTTTTGTGTCATCAACAGTCAAATGCAAATTGCTTTTTCAGAAAAAAAAGCTATATGAACACAGAAACTTTCATCTCAATCAGGCTATTAATTTATATTGACCATACAATCATTAGAATAAATCAAACTATCTGTGAGAGAGAGAGAGGACAGTTCAGGAAAACATTTGATTATTACTTGAGTATGTTTGAATGTGTTTAACATTATGCTACCTGGCTACTTACTAGAAAAACTGACATTTTACTGAAAAAGCTACTCTGAAGTATTAAAGTATAGTTTATATTTCACAATTCAGACTTTTTTCCTCGCAATTCTGAGAAAAAAAAATTCTGAATTTTGAGATATTAACTCACTATTGCATAAAAAAGGTAATGAGAAAAAGGCTGAATTGTGATATAATCGGCAGTTAAGTCTGAATTGTGGAAATAAACTTGCTATTGTGTGAAATTTTATTTGCGAATTTTGAGATATAAACTGACAATTACCACAAAAGTCTGAATTTTGAGATATAAACTCGCAATTACGAGTAAAGTCTGTTTTTTTTTTAATATAAACTCGCAATAACGAGAAAAGGCAGAATTTTGTGATATAAACTCGCAATAATGAGAATAGTCTGAATTTTGTGATATAAACTCGCAATAACGAGAATAGTCTGAATTTTGTGATATAAACTCGCAATAACGCGAATAGTCTGAATTTTGTGATATAAACTCGCAATTACGAGTAAAGTCTGTTTTTTTTTATATAAACTCGCAATAACGAGAAAAGGCAGAATTTTGTGATATAAACTCGCAATAACAAGAATAGTCTGAATTTGGTGATATAAACTCGCAATAACGAGAATAGTCTGAATTATGTGATATAAACTCGCAATAATGAGAATAGTCTGAATTTTGTGATATAAACTCGCAATAACGCGAATAGTCTGAATTTTGTGATATAAACTCACAATAATGAGAATAGTCTGAATTTTGTGATATAAACTCGCAATAACGCGAATAGTCTGAATTGTGTGATATAAACTCGTAATAACGAGAATAGTCTGAATTTTGTGATATAAACTCGCAATAACGAGAATAGTCTGAATTGTGGAATACAAAGTAGCAATTGCGAGAAAAGTCTCATTTGTGGGATATAAACTCATAAATGCGAGAAAAAAAGTGAAATTTAAATTGTGAGATAAAAAGTTGGAATTACATTTTCTATATTTATATTCAATGGCAAAAATAAGCTTCCATGGTTTTAAAAACAATGGCAACACTTGAGACTAGGGAACACATATTCACTATTAACATGGTAATAAACTTATGTATAATAAAATAAATCCTCAAATAAACTTGCTGCTTATTAATAGCCAGTAAATTAGTAGTTAGGTTTATATAATAGGTTTAAGGGATCTAAAATATGTTCATAGGATAAGGCATTAATATGTGGCTATTGTGCTAGTAATATGCATACAAACAATTAGATAAAAGTGATTAGATTAGTGTTCCCTAATCTAAAATGTTACCAAAACAACTGCCACTCTTAATAAAAATGATGTTAATTTAGCAGCGTCACTACTTTCATTCATTAGCTTCAGCCAATATAAGAGTTTTACTTGGTAATATGACAGCTATATATATATATATATATATATATATATATATATATATATATATAATAAAAATCTGTTTTGGCTCAGCGTCTCTCATTCTAACCTTGTCTAACCGCGTCTCTCTCCCCTCAGCTCATTATCAGCCGTCTGTGTGTTTGATGTGGTTAGCCGCGGGAGCTGTATTTGAAGTCTGTGTGGCCCGTCTATCATGAACATGCTAATCCAGCAGAAAACCAAGCTCCAGACACCTGTTCCACGCAACATCTGTCCGTGGCACAGCTGTCTTCCCGTGCCCTTCACACAGAGATCCGGAAACTTGGAAGGACACCACGTGAAGTGCCTGGCTTAGCTGTGGCATTGTGCAGCGATTTAGGAGGAGCAGGTGTCTTCTCATTCAGAAATACAGCTGAATGGATTTACACAGCCAAATTAATCTTTACGCATTCACTGTGTTGTGAGGATGGGTTTGGGACGAACTCAGATGCAGACAGGATGTACTGAACACAAGATTTATTATACAAAAAGGGGAAAAACAAAACCCACGAGGGGGAAAACAAGGGCTAGGGTGAACACTAAAAGAAATCTACAAAACACAATAAACAAGGTAAACAAAGACTCTGAACACTAAATACTAACAAACACTCACTGCAAGACAAAGACTTCTTCGAGGGGTTTCTAGGACAAGGTATCTCAGGAGAATGACATGTAGGAACACATAAGTAGAACAATGAACCGACGAAAGACAGAGCACACTAGGAGATCTAAATAGGGGAACAATTAAGACACGACAGGTGGCACAGATACGGCAATCACAACAAGACTAGGATAACAAGGGGGGCGGGGCAAGGGAATGAGACAACACAAGCACATGGCCCAAAGACAAGGCCATGTGCTTGTACACAAAACACGGGTCTGTCATGATCCTGCCTCAAGACTAGAGAAAAGTCGGGACATGAAGGCAGAATCATGACAGAACCCCTCCCTTAAGGAGCGGCTTCCAGACGCTCCCCAAGGGAACATCAAACGCGGGACAAGACTGACTGGGACAGAGACAAAAACCAACAAGACATGACAAATAATAACAAAGGCAAACATGAATAGACAATGACGGGGTTAGGGTGACAAATCAAAAAAAACAAACAGGGAAGGCGAGGGGGCGGGACCACAAAGTTCATGGGGGACAGACCAGGGTGGGTGGGTGGGGTAGGAATCTTAGGAGGACAGGACGAAGGCTGACGACGGGGGGTACGGGCAGGTCTGGGTGGTGAGGGACGGGGAGGGGTCTCGGGACAACTGACAGGGGACATGACAGGAGCAGACACGGGACGCGGGGGGACAACATCTACTGGACACGGGGGGACAACATCTACTGGACACGGGGGGACAACATCTACTGGACACGGGGGGACAACATCTACTGGACACGGGGGGACGACATCTACGGGACACGGGGAGACGACATCTACGGGACACGGGGAGACGACATCTACGGGACACGGGGAGGCAACGACAGGACACTCGGGATTTCTGGGGACAGGGTCCGGGGACGAGACAGGACTGACGGGGACTTCTAAAATCTGAACAAGACGGGACAAATAATCAGAAAAAGACTTTACAGCTATTACAATGGGCATCTCCTTGCGAGATGAGACCGATTGTAGTAAAGCCTTGGCTGCAGAGTCGGCCGCGGCTCTCTCCTCCGCCCTCGTGACTGCTGACTTAGTGACAGTTCTCATCCTTGCCGGCCCGGGCACGCCAGCGCTCACCGCTGCTGGCTCGGGCACAGTCACCGCTGCTGGCTCGGGCACGCTCTCCGCTGCTGGCTCGGGCACGCTCTCCGCTGCTGGCTCGGGCACGCTCTCCGCTGCTGGCTCGGGCACGCTCTCCGCTGCTGGCACGGGCACGCCAGCGCTCACCGCTGCTGGCACGGGCACGCTCACCGCTGCTGGCTCGGGCACGCTCACCGCTGCTGGCTCGGGCACGCTCACCGCTGCTGGCTCGGGCACGCTCACCGCTGCTGGCTCGGGCACGCTCACCGCTGCTGGCTCGGGCACGCTCACCGCTGCTGGCTCGGGCACGCTCACCGCTGCTGGCTCGGGCACGCTCACCGCTGCTGGCTCGGGCACGCCAGCTCTCTCCGCTGCTGGCTCGGGCACGCCAGCTCTCTCCGCTGCTGGCTCGGGCACGCCAGCTCTCTCCGCTGCTGGCTCGGGCACGCCAGCTCT
Organism: Carassius auratus; assembly: GCF_003368295.1. NCBI lineage: Eukaryota > Metazoa > Chordata > Actinopteri > Cypriniformes > Cyprinidae > Carassius > Carassius auratus. The sequence continues at coordinate 13,100,753 of NC_039264.1, forward strand.
CTCCGCTGCTGGCTCGGGCACGCCAGCTCTCTCCGCTGCTGGCTCGGGCACGCCAGCTCTCTCCGCTGCTGGCTCGGGCACGCCAGCTCTCTCCGCTGCTGGCTCGGGCACGCCAGCTCTCTCCGCTGCTGGCTCGGGCACGCCAGCTCTCTCCGCTGCTGGCTCGGGCACGCCAGCTCTCTCCGCTGCTGGCTCGGGCACGCCAGCTCTCTCCGCTGCTGGCACGGGAGGAGACAGGGTCACAGGACCGGCAGGCCCCTTCTTCCTCCTCTTCCTCCTCGGGCGCGGTGCAGAGGCTACAGCTGGGTCAGAGGCGGGTTGGGGGAGTTTGGTCTCGGGCAGGGCAGCCTCGGACGCCGAAGACTCTGAAGCTGACTCCCATGAAAGCCGTCTCCCTCGCTTGTTGGGGAGACTTAAGGTAGTGGGAGGTACCTCAGGATCTTGGGAGGGACGTAACTGATCCCCCAGGGTTGCCACGGCCAGGACACGACCCTCCGGGATCGCCGGCAGCTGGGTAGGTGGGGACCTCTGGGGGGTACCCTGCGGCGCCTCCTTGGAGAACTTCTCCCACAGCCGGGCATAATTTTAGAGAACCCACTCGTTCTCAGGCGAGTATGGCAGGGCAACCCTTTTCTTCTCGGCGGGGGACGACATCCAACACTGTTGGCGGAACTCCAATTGGGATTGAGGAGTGGGGGACATCCTGTCTGCTGAGTTCCTATTTGGTCGGTTCATTCTGTTGTGAGGATGGGTTTGGGACGAACTCAGATGCAGACAGGATGTACTGAACACAAGATTTATTATACAAAAAGGGGAAAAACAAAACCCACGAGGGGGAAAACAAGGGCTAGGGTGAACACTAAAAGAAATCTACAAAACACAATAAACAAGGTAAACAAAGACTCTGAACACTAAATACTAACAAACACTCACTGCAAGACAAAGACTTCTTCGAGGGGTTTCTAGGACAAGGTATCTCAGGAGAATGACATGTAGGAACACATAAGTAGAACAATGAACCGACGAAAGACAGAGCACACTAGGAGATCTAAATAGGGGAACAATTAAGACACGACAGGTGGCACAGATACGGCAATCACAACAAGACTAGGATAACAAGGGGGGCGGGGCAAGGGAATGAGACAACACAAGCACATGGCCCAAAGACAAGGCCATGTGCTTGTACACAAAACACGGGTCTGTCATGATCCTGCCTCAAGACTAGAGAAAAGTCGGGACATGAAGGCAGAATCATGACACACTGCTGCTACTGTACCTTAGAGTTTATGTTTGTAGAAAGACTGTAGTAATACCAAATACCACCTTTACACAGATTTAGACTACTAGTGTATCTAAGAATTGGTATTATTATTGTTCAGACTTGGTCCCAATCCCAATTCTATTTATACCCCCCCCCCCCAACCCCTCCACCTACCCCTTCCCCTTGTCCCTTGAAACAGAATATCCAGGGGTAGTGGTCAAAATATTCCCCTAAGGATTGGGACACGACTATTATACCGTCACACGTCACTATACGTCGTCTAGCTCCTACAATACACACATAGGTATGCTGATGTGCTAGTGTGCATTAAAGCCTTTAATTATCGTTCTGTATTAATGAGCTGCTTACTGATACACACAAACACACACACACACACACACACACACAAAAACATATCGGAAATTGCGCAGCTCACACATCCAGGAGAAAAGAAACTTGTCAAAGCTGCCGCACAACTTTTATTGAATACAGTTTAAATACTGAATCGCTGCATTATATTTAAAAAAAACAAGAAGATAAAACCTCTGTTTTTAAGTAAACTCACTCTAAAAAGAGAAAAGCACAGATGCACATACAAGCAACTTCCATCTCTGTCTCTCTCTCTCTCGAATTGGCAATATTTGAGTAAAGGGTTTAGCGTTTTCTAATTATTGAGGAGACTAACCCCCCCTCAATGTCTACGGTGGTTACCCCTGATCAGACATGAAAATATATTGTGGTACTATCGTATAGTCTATAATGATATGATGTAAGCAAATATTAGCATTTTTTTGCAAACATTTCTTTGCGTATCATGACCATTAATATAATTGAATGTTACATAAAAAAAATGATTATTAATGCCAAAAAAAGCTTACATTTATGTGTATTTTTGTTTGCTCAGGCAGCCATGTTGCTGAGATAATTTATACCCCTTCGTTTGAAATGTGGTCCCGAAAAATCTTCATTTGAAGGCCTGTCTGGCCTACCCCTCCAACCAAAAGAGAATAGACATGAACGCGCGAAACGAAGGGGTGGGGGGAAGAGGAAGGGCTAAGGGGTAGAATTGGGATTAGGCCTTGGGGTTAAGGGTTTTTTAGAACTTGTAACCTTGCGTATAGACGTATGATACTTCAAATGGGGCCTCTTGTTGAGAAAAGGTGTGCTAATATTTACTGTTAACATATGCAAGTAACAATGTGAACATAAACACACCATCAGATGAGATCATTTCAAATCATCAAGGCCACTGTTCACTACAGACAGTTAGAATGAAGAAGCCCTCACAATCTATTTATTCAATTATTATTTAGATGAGATGGTCTCAAATCATCCAGACCACTAGAGGGCACTGTCTAATAAAGACAGTGAGAATGAAGAAGCCCTCACACTTTATTTATTTATTAAATTATTATTTAGATGAGATTATATCAAATCATCCAGACCACTAGAGGGCACTGTCTAATAAAGACAGTGAGAATGAAGAAGCCCTCGCACTTTATTTTTAGTTTTTTATTTATTTTTATTCAATTAATATTGTATCTAATCATCCAGACCTCTAGAGGGCATTGTCCACTTCACTCTCAACAACATTGTTATTATCTCACCATTTTGAAACTATATATATTCTATTTATAACATTTATATTCTATTTGTGGATCCTCTGAGCTGTTATTGATCAGTTATCTACTACTATTGGTGTTTTTGAAAAGCTTTTTGGTTTGTAATATGTACAAATTAAGTTTGTATTCTACAAATGTCAATCATTAAAGATCCTGCTTGGTTAAACTTTATTTTTTTATATAACTATAGTAAGCTTGCAACTACATGTCAACTAACTCTTATTATAGTATTAGGGATTGACACGGCAACGTTTTCAAATCAAAATGGACATTTTTTATGCATTGTGGCTTTTTATTTACACAACAAGGCCTGAAAAATACTGTCTCCATATAAACTAATGTAAAAAAAATGTTTTTCAGTTTGTAAAAAGTGACATACATTTTACATGTTCAGTCTATAGAATGTGTTGTGTTTCTTGAAATTTCTACGTGAAATGCTTCAAAAACACAATCTTCTAGCACATAATTTTCATAATAAACGAACCCTTATGCGAATCTATAGACTTTTAGGTAAGGGTTAGGGTAATAATACTCTAATGATTGCTAGTTGTAGTTGCAAAGTTACTTATGGTCTGCAGATTGTCCAAAGTGGACTATCAAAATAAGGTGTAATCCTATAGTCAACACACTTCAACACTTTTTTACTTTTGCCCCATTTAATTATACCCATCAATATTCTTTATTAAAGCTGACAAATCTACTGAATTTCTGAAATCTACTGTCCAAAACTTCTAGATATTTCAGTCATTCCAATCATTCTCAATGGTTTGAAATGGGGCCTAGTGAACTTTATGATCAAAATCTTGACACCACTCTGACCGGCGTATTTTGAAAGGGCTCTGGCTCTTGAAAGCACTGCTGGTAACGGTTACAATACATCAGTGCCTCTCAATCAAGCCCAAAGAAAGGCCAACAGTGATTTATCTGCAGCCATTTCTCTTGTCAAAGATGTTTAACTTCCTCTGGTGAAATTGCTCTTACACACTGAGTAAACAGCCATTACTAGTGTGTTTATTTGAAAGGATGAGGCTGCGTGGCTGAAACCCAGACCTGAGTGGACACCATGCCAAAAAGATGAGGCCAGAGAGGAAGAGAAAAGAGCGCAAGAGAGGAAGACCCAATTTATTTTTGGTAATTGGCTCCACTTGAGCAAACAGCCTCTCTTGCCCAGTGGCCTCTCGGATTCAGCTTGATGCCAGTGATAAAAGCAATAACCATTTCCCTTGTTCACTAAAGCAGGACAGGAGACACCAAATTAACATGGGCGTTATTTGAAGAGAGCTTCCTGTTGCGGCTTCTTTTTCTGATGTGCTCTGTACCTGTTACCCACATGTGGTCTACTTAAATGGATACTCCACTGCGTACGTTCTCAAAGATGTGCTGTTTTCTTTCAAATCAAATGTAAATTCACATAGAAAACATATACTTGTGGTGCAGCTGACACAGAAGAGAGTACGCAGTTTGCAGTCAACAGGTGTTTTCCCAAATTGTGGTACAGTGATTTGGGGAAAGGCAGAGGAGACGACTTGTTGAATAATGTCGTTATTTTAATTTTCTTCTCATACGAAATGTCATTCGCGTTGCTTCATAACGTTACGGTTGAACCACTGATGGCACTTGGACTATTATGAAGATACGTTTCATACTTTTAATACTGGACCTTGACCGTGTATTTTACTTGGCAGTTTATGGGACAGTCACAAGCCTCCCGGTTTTCATCCAAAATATCTTAAATTGTTTTCCGAAGACGAACAAAGCTTTTACGGGTTTGGAATGACATGGGGGTAAGTGATTAATGACAAAATTTTTGTGAATCATTCTTTTGACTTGGTTCTTGATGAACTGGTTGAACCATTTCATATAACCAGTCTGAACGATAAATTCACAAATCAGACTGAATCGATTGGCCTTAAGACTCCTTGAAGAGAAAATTGCAGACATATCCTCCAATGAACTTCGACATAAGTTGGATTTCTGATCATTGTGAATGCTAATGTACATCCGTGACCTTGGACCACAAAATCTTGAGTCACTGGGGTATTTTTTTTTGCAGAAGCCACCCGCCCAAAAAAAAAAAAAAAAAAAACTTTGAATATGTCAAAATTATTGATTTTTATTTTATGCCAAAAATCATTAGGATAGTAAAGATAAGATCATTAGGATAGTAAAAATCGTGTTCCATTAAGATATTTTGGAAATGTCCTACCATAAATATATCAAAACCTAATTTGGGATTATTAATATGCATTGCTAAGAATGAATCTGAACAACTTTAAAGGTGATTTTCTCAGTATTTAGATTTTTTAGACCCTCAGATACCAGATTTTCAAATAGTTGTATCTCTGCCAAATATTGTCCGATCCTAACAAACCAAACATCAATGGAAAACGTATTTATTCATGATGTATGAATCTCAATTTCGAGAAATCGACCCTTGTGACTGGTTTTGTGGTTCAGAGTCACATTTAGTTTGTTAGGTCAGTTAGGTAACAATACATTTTCAGTGTTGGGGTAATGCATTACAAGTAATGCAATTTAACTAATCTTATTACCTTTTCAAGTAACTAGTAAATTAATGCATTACTTTAATAAATACCTGAGTTATTTTTTAAGAAAGTAATGCAAATTAGTTTTTCCATCACTGATTTGGAGCGAGGTGCTGCAATTCCTTTAGCCTGAGGTGAATTCATTTTTGTCTTCTTTTTCAAAACTTACAAGCAGCCCTAATTTAATGGAAAAAACTGTGCCACAAAATTTCAAGTGCAAAAGATCACAGTTTTTTCAACAGCACACACGTTAAACTGACTAGTCTTTCCCTTACAAATGCTACTTTATGCACTTTGATAGAATTTATGTCAGTTGTTGTATTAATTATATAAGGTTAAAACCTTATGTTTGTAGTTGTGCTGGCCGTGCTTTAGTATGGTAGAAGATTGTTGGTATGTGATCCTTATGAAAGTGGACATTTGCATAAAGTGGAACTACAGACCTTTTGCTCACCCCTTCAGTTTGCAGAAGTCGGACATGGTTGTCATCACCTAATCCATGTTGTGAGGTGCCGGTATATATCTCGCCTTCCCAGCAGGACTGTCCTGTTCAGGAAAAAGGAAGCCCTATGAAACATTACGCTGGCTGGACTCCTGAGGAATGGCAGTGATAACAGACTCATAACTGGGTGCTTTGACAGATTGCGTTAATCCAACTGTGAGGAACACCGCCAGCCAATGTCCGTAAACTATTCTGAGAGGAGCAGAGGGCACGATAGATTCCCTGTAGGAGTGTTTTAGGGCAGACTGTGACCCTGGTAGCAAAGGTTGTAGTGAGTGATGAGGCATCAGTGAATAGTGGGGCTGTATCTTCTGGACATCGTTGACTAGTGATCCTGATGTACCTCCTTAGATGGCCCTTATTTTATGGGAACATTTATAGACTTGACATGTACCCACTTTCCAATGAGGATCAGTACTTGCCTGATGTTCAATGAGGGAATCTGGAAAACTCTTTCAAAAAGAAAGAAGAGTCCTATCTTCTGTTCGATGTAATACCGTAAACCTCAGTCCTATGTAAAGACTGGCAATAAAGCAGATATTTTTTTTTATACTTAAAGCCAAAGATAAAGCGTCCATTTATTTTACAAACTTCTTGTCTTAGGGTTGCTGGAGGCTATCTCCGAATCTTGGGCTGTAGGCAGGGAAACACCCTTGATAAATTTCCAGTCCGTCACAGGGATAACTCACACTTACTCATTCATAGGCTACATACCTTCCTACTATATACCAGGTGAAAAACATTATGTTTGAATTCACCATATTCATAAAAGAGAAGGCGAAAAGTACTCAGATGACCTACTACTTCTGGCGAGATTCTGAAATTGCATTCGATGGACACTTTACTATCTCACGAGGCCATTGGAGAAGATTTGTGTAAAAGGTCACAAGGTAGGTCAATGTCCATTCATCAGAGGTGTCCAGCCCTGCTGCTAGAGGGCTCCACCCTCAGTTAAACACACATTAACCAGATAATCAAGGTCTTACTAAGCATACTAGAAACTTCCAAAAAGTTAAGTTTCCGTGCTGGATTTAAGTTAAACCGTAATCTGCCTTTGTTTTACTGTTCATTAAAGTCTGCCGCATTTTAATTATGGTGTAACTTGTATACTTTCATATGTCTGATCTGTCACTGAAGCACTTTATTTGACAAACGAGCTAGATCATGATCTACCTAACAGCTCGATATATCAAAGCACTGTAAAGACTAGATACCTTGGCAGCAATACATAATCGTAAATCATCTTTAAAGATATTTTTTATTGATATTATTTCCTTTTTAAAATGCAGATTATTCACCAGGCTGTGACTTCTAGTTGGATGCGTGTGGTATTGAATGTCGTAGCATGTGGCATGATCAATTATAAAATCACTACTAATAGTTCACAATTAAATACATACCCTACCGTTTCTTGTAAAAAAATAAATAAATAATAATAATTCAGTCCAGGGACATCTGCGATGTTTAATCTACAAGCATTCTGAGCATTATTCTTGCTTGCTGGTCATTCTTTTAGCTTAGGCTATTTTCATTCAAGTCAATATAAAAGCAATTATTAAATTATAATTTTACGTTACTGAGTTTTTCTAATAAATTAGTTACAAAACTGCATCCACTCATGTTTAACTTTTTGTCTGCTAGTTACGGTCAACAACAACAACAAAGAACAATTAACACAGTCACTTTACTATATGTAATAGCCTATGAGACAGTCCAAGATCACTAGATTTTATATATGTGTTACTATAACCATTTTGTAAATGCAACCAAATATTGATAATGTGGAAGTTACTGCCTTTTGCCTTGGTGTGACTTCTCACTTTTTGCAGACAATGCAAAGGCAGATTACAATAACTTCAAAATAAGGGTAAAAATCAAATCTGAACTCACAATTTCTGAATGTAGATAATTTTCATTATTAAAACATCTAATTGCCAAATTTCCAGTGTCTTAGCTATAATTAATTTGGCTGGACAAATACAAACTTTTACACAGTCTTGACTCTCTTGACTTTACACAGCCAAATGGCATCATTCCCAACTAGTCAGCTTGGGATGGAGATGGGAATATTTATATCTCAAATGGCTCGATACATGTTCAGAAATGTGATTCAGTTCTGTCATACTACCCATGTAGTTAATGTTAGAGCTAAAGCAACTTCAAGTGCATTTGTTTTAAGGACGAACCTTGGCACACTGGATCCCAGTAACCCTTCAGTTAATGAATCAGTCCTTCCGGTTACCTTCAATTGGGAAAAGAGCCACATGACAACAAAGAATGCCATGTTTTTTTCCTCTGCAGAAGTGAATCTACTGGGTATTCTGGTGAAGTTAAAGAGTTTCGCGTGACTGGGGAGCAAATGTCGGGAGTTTAGTTTTGTGGTTTCGTGTTTAGCTTCAGTGGCTCTTGTTTTTGCTTAGCTGTTCCCCAGGTGCCAAAGAGTCAGTCAACTGAGGCTGAAATGAAAAGGAGATGGAAAAATTTAAGAAAATACATACAAAACTTTCAAAACAGTCCCAAGTGTAACCAAAAATCTAGGTCAGACTACTGTTATGCTTGGTAGGACTTCACGTGCAGAACGTTTGCCATAGCTTCTTATTTCATGCTTTCATTCAAAGTTACACAATGACAAATAAGAGTGTCATGCATTTTGTCAAGTACACATTGGCTTCTTATGGTTTTAATATATTATTAGATTCAAACAAAGAAGTGACAGTCAATTTGCTCCAGAAAACGTTTCCTTCAATGTCAATAACAAACAATATGGCGACGATTTCTCCTCCCTTTTAAATCCCAATAAGCCTATCATTACAATGTACGATTGTGTTGTTATGTGCCTTTGGCGTAGGTTTTTCTTTCCGCCATATCAGAACAGACCAGAAACCCATTTAAGAGTCATGACAGACCAGTTGAGAGCCACTGGAGGTTATAGTCTAGTCAGTCAAAGCGATGTCTCTGAACATGTGCCGATAGCAGTGTGTATTTTACAGTCTGTTCAGTTTCACAGATCTCCCCTCAGTCGTTTGTAAGAGTTAATAGGCCCTCTGTGTTGTGTGCTTCCACTCCACCAAAATACAGCACCTTTCATCGGATTTGAACACAGAATACTGGAAAGAACCTCTGTGTTTGTCTTGGACATAAAACGAGCTGTCACCTTTTCAGAGCACTCAGAAAAGGCAAGGAACTTTTTGAGTATTTCTACAGGGAAGTCTGACAGGTTCCTGAAGCCTGTTTTTGCCTTCCATGAGCAAACACTTGGACTATATTTCTCCCGGTTTCTTCAGATATTGCTGTCAAATATAAAATGCTAAATTGCAAGGAATCATGTAACTGTAAAGCATAACAATATAAATAAACTTACCAGGGTTTAAAAGGGAAGAAAACATGCTTTCAGTATATATTGTTGGCTATGCATCCAAAATTTGGCACTGGTAATCTGTCGATGGCTAGAAGCTAGTTGTATTAGACAGATGCTAAAATGGACAGGTTTCGTGACATGCCTTCATTCTCCAAAACCATGGACAGAACTAAACAAGGTAAAATACAACCCACATTATATTAAATACAGTCTCACTTGCAGCAAGGATAAACATGGTCTGTTCCAACCACAGTGTGGTGAATTATTGGCCAAAACCATTGAAATTTAAGAAACGTTTAGCAAACGTAAACCAAATACTCAAACTAAACACAACTAGAAACTAGAAAGTCATGTTAATAATTTTACATACTGTATTACTCGGACTTATGCAGTTTATGACATTCATATGTACTTAAATTTATTGAATGTGCATTTGTAGTATACTTTAAATCATTAAAGTCTATTTACAGTTAAAATAATATTAAATAAGGACACTTAAATGTACTCGAAGAGAGACACTTGTGTGACTATTACATATATTTTGTTTGTAATTATGCCAAACTAAATTTTACTTTAAAGTGCAGGAAAAATAGTTTTAATAATATTTTGCTGAGCTTAAAATAAATACACTTATTTGTGTGTTGACTAACATACTAAAGTAAAGTACTTGATTAAAGATAAGTGTGCTAATCTATGTATTAAATGTTTATATATGGTTTTATGTTCTAAACGGCAACTCTTTCATCACAAATGTGTATGTTTAAAATATCCAAAATAACATATAAAGATGGGTCAAAAAGTTTAGTGAATTGAATTCAGTATCACTTTACACTATAATACATTTTACTTAATTGCAATAAACATGCAAACCATTATTTTAAGTTTACATTTAAATATATTTTACTTTTAAGTATATTATTTTCCATAATAAGCACTCTTTAAAAAAAGAAAGTGTGATAAAGTGTTATTTTTTAAAAGGTTAATTAATTCTCTGTTTAATATGAATATTAATTTAATATTAACATTATAATGGATAAAAAAGTAATAATAATAATTAATATAAATTTAAATCCTGTCATAATTTTATTTATATGTTGATCCAAAGCTGTATGAAAATCTCTGCTGTCGAACACAAAAGAAAGATATTTTGTAAAATATCTCAGCGTTTTTTTTTCTCCTCCATACATTGTAAGTCAATAGGCTCCAATGTTTTGTTGATTTGGACCCCACTGACTTTCATTGTAAGGGGAAAACATTCTTCAAAAAGGAATCTTCTGTTTTGTTCTGCAGAAGACAGAAAGTCTTTGGAACGACAATTATTTTTGCTTAGTTTTATACAATAAACAGTTGAATAACTGGATTGGGTTGCTACTTGATTTCCAACAAAACATCAACTTTGATCCTGAAGAAAAACCAGTTGAGTACCACTGATTTACAGTATTTAGGTCAATGAGTAATGGTCTAACAGCATATTTACTTCCGAGGAATTTCTGCATCCGCCAGCTAATTTTAAAGTGATGAAACAGCGGATGATGGTCTGAGATGCTGATATGTGCTAAATGGGTGGCTGTAATACATGGGCTTATAAAACGGTGCAACCGAAGTCATAAACCATCCATGCATTTTTGGTTATGATGGATACCATTTGTCCCAAAGGCTTGTAAAGATTTCTAGTCGGGTGATATCACCACATTCCTGCTCTGGGATCCTGGGGAAAGTGTTTATATGGGACAGGGTCCAGACTGCTGTCAGCTCCAGAGACTTCTGCCCGTGGCTCCATCCGCCCGGGTGACCCGTTTTCTTTGGCGAGCGAGTGAACAGCAGTGATGTCATCGGTGTGCATCCTGGACGTCTGTCAAGAGCTGGCTTAGTAGATTCCCACCACCAAACACAACGACCAACCATAACTCCACAGAAACCTGATCTTGTAGACTAATATTTGCAGTGTCTCGGCTCTTTGTTGTGTCCTTTCATCTAGAGGGAGGATGATGGGTGATCTGCACAGTAGCTCAGACGTAAAAATGAGAGACATGGGCACCCCTGGCGCTTTGGGAACAGGCCACCATGACACACCGACAGCTGGGGTTATACTTGTTGAGCCTGGATTTTTAGGCATAAAGCATATAAAGTTTTTATCTTCAATCATAAAATGTTTCGGACAGCTGCAGCTGTAACAATAATGAGCTGTAGGATTGAGCATGTAGCGCCGACATTGTGCCGCCAACTGCTACTGTTATTGATTAACTTTGAAAGCAGACAACCCTGCAACATTTTAGTGCATATTAAGTATACTTTTGAATAAAAAAATAATAAGATTTAATCTTTTAAAAATCAATCTGTTAAAACTGACAGGTGCCGATATTTTGAATGAACTGGGATTTAGTGTATCGTTCTTGACAATGGCTATTTGGTGGATTGGGAAGCAAAGCAAGGACACCTTGTTAGATATTGTATAATACTGAGTGCTGAATTTTAGGCCTGCCTTACATGCATATACTGTCTCATCCATTCACCTATCCATCCTTCAATCCAACCATCAATCCACCCATCCATCCACCCATCCATCCATCAATCCAACCATCAATCCACCCATCCATCCACCCATCCATCCATCAATCCAACCATCAATCCACCCATCCATCCAACTATCCATCCACCCATCCATCCATCAATCCAACCATCAATCCACCCATCCATCCATCAACCAACCATCCATAAATCCACCCATCCATCCACCATCCATCCATTATTCCACCCATTCATCCATCCATGCACCCATCAATCCATTCATTCACTCATCAATCTATCCATCCATACATACATCCATCAAACCATGATCGATTTATGATCAAATAATAATTGGACAAGCCAACTATTGGAGGCTCCTATTCTGATTTATTTTAAGCCTGAAAGGGTAAAACATTTGACAAAGAAACTTATGAATATTGGCTTTTTAAGCTTTGGATGAAGTTAAAGGGTTAGTTCACCCAAAAATGAAAATTACCCAATTATTTTCTCATCCTCAAGCCATCCTACAGTAGGTGTTAATAACTTTGTTCTTTCAGATGAATAGAATCTGAGTTTTAATAATAATAATAATTAAAAACAACAACAACAAAACATACTGGCTCTTCTAAGCTGTATAATGGCAGTGGGTGGGTGTTTTTGTCCAACAGTCCAAAAGAAGTCCAATAAAGCACATCCATCCATAATGAACAGTGCCTCACACAGCTCCAGGGGGTGACTAAAGTCCTCCTGAAGTGTATCGATGTGCTATTGTAAGACACAAATCTATATTTAAAATTTTGTATGGATCACGGTGCATGTGCTACACATACTGTAAGTCTTATGTCATCCACCGGAACATTGTTCAATTGTGAACCCTCACATTATTACTGTTTATTAAAATGTATACACTACAGGATGCCATTATTCACCCCCCAGTCACCTTTTCTGATAGATTTTTTAAACATTGCAATCAAACCTGTTTTTAGTATAGGGTGACCACCTGCTAATAAGCCCAAGGGGGGACAAGGGGTATGTTTCTGAGGGACAATGTTCACCTTTATTTTTTATTTATTTATTACAATGTGGGACACTCCCTACAATTTTTTCACTTTAAGAATAAAGTACTGCATTGAACAAGAGTGAATGATTTGTCCAGGGTTTTTTTTTCTCTCATGTTTTTGTAATGTCTTGGAAGCCAGAATGCGCATGCATCAACAGAAACGGTTTGGTTTTTTCAGCGAACCGTGCCATCCCTATTACCTCAATAATCAATCAATTACAGGCCTAAAACAATCATGCCCGAACAGACGCATATTAGTACACCTCATCACACCGGCACCTGCGTCTAAATCAGTTGTATGGTCTGGTTTTCAGTCTAAAACAGTTGCGTTAAGTATAAATGTCTCATGTGTTTCCAGTCACCGGAGGCTCGCACCTTTTTTTCTCAGATTTTGAAAAATCTTTGCGATCGACTTAAAATGCTTCCAAGATCAACTTGTCGACCGCGATCGACGGGTTGGTGACTTCAGATATAGATGAGCGACCAACTTTTTTTTTTTGAGCAAGCATTGATTATGCATGACACAGTTTCAATTTGTGGGACGTATGAATTGAGCTTCAAACGCTGTGCGCGCACGTGCTACGCGAGATGGGTGGTCACCCTATTTTAGTATGACAATGTTTTCAGACAATGTATATTTACTACAATATTTTGTCTAACTGCACTGCAGATTTATTTTGGTAAACAAGTAAAATAAAATACTGCTTAATTCTTTGACATGTTATATGCAGGGTTGCTCCCTAAGTACAGCAAAAATTTGCAACAACAACAAAAACAAAAATACTAATTATTAGTTTTGTATTATTTGATTTGTTTTTCAGTCAGCTGGTGAAAAAACATGTTATAATTTTTTTTTTTTATATTTCAGAAGTAAACATTAGAAGTATACATTAAAATACATGTGGTTGTTCTGTTTCTGTTTACTATGCTGTATCATTCTTTATTAAAATAATTTTTAGGAGGAAGAATATTTGGTAACCAATATAATTCTTGTGCTTTTCGATATGTCCCTTACCGCATGCCATAAATTTTGTCCACTGACATTAAGTTTTAAGTAACCCAATATGTACCCTTAATACAGTTTGCTTACAGAGTACATGCTTAAGTATATAGATAGCTGTGCATGCATGATTTTATATGTGCATGGCAGATGGATGATATTATATTTGCACATTCAGTGAAATACTTAACTTTCAAAGAGAAGACAGGATGTTGAAACGGGTGCAGGATGGGTCGGTGGTTGTTTGTGAAGATCCCACAAACCCTCTGGTCAGACACCACATCAGCATGAAGAAAAAGCTAAAACTCATGTCTTACAGCATTAAAGGACAGAAGAACATGAACACTGCATTTATCAAGCATAACAAAGGCCATTTTAGAGAAGAAAGGCTGCAATCTGGAGGCAAGTGATGTCAGATGCAAAGATTTGTTTTATTAATACTTTTAATAAAAGAAACTAAGACAATTCAAAGGCCAGACCTGCATGACTGAAGATTCCTTGGAATGTGGCTTTTGTTTAGATTTTTCCCAGTAAAATGATAATGATGTGCTCATAGCATCTGTTTCCAGTTGCCTGTCTACATTGAAGCTACAAGCACCAGTTGGTATTATTACTTCCCCAGAGTTATGTTGTGTCTTGGCAAGGTTAGATGGGCTTATGTCTTTTATCTTTTACTATCTAACCCACTCAACATAGGTCATATGCTGTTGACTCCACAATGCCTGCCGCCCATGAAGTCGTGATGGAGTTATTTTCAATAAAATGCAAGTTACTTTCTTCCTAAGTGCCCCGCAATTAATCAAACGTCAAATATATGGTAGTAAATGTGTTCTTTATGTCCTTGTAAAATGGTTTGTAGGCCCCTACAATGGAAAGACAAGGACAAAATTGGTCTTAGATCGGGGAGTATTTCAAAGTCATTTTCTTCAGGGGAGTTAACCCCCCCCACATGAACCAACACAGCTTTGAGATGAATTATTATATAAAAAATGTTGATTTGTATTAAAGCTTCGTATGAAAATGATAAAAAAACAAAGTATTGATATTCAACCAATGAAGCACAGCAAATGACAAATGAAAAACGAGGGTGCAATATTAAACTACTGAATATACATCATTGTTTATAATTAGAACGATGAGTAGTAATGGAATTTTAACTCCATTGCTAAATATATTTACTATGTGTGTATTATAAATAATTCATTATGTATGGTGTGTCATTTCAGTAAACATAGAAACTAATCACTAGTGCTGTTAAAGGACCAGCATAAACCAGCAAAGGACCAGCATAAACCAGCAAGGGACCAGCATAAACCAGCAAGGGACCAGCACAAACCAGCAAAGGACCAGTACAAACCAGCAAAGGACCAGTACAAACCAGCAAAGGACCAGCACAAACCAGCAAAGGACCAGCACAAACCAGCAAAGGACCAGCAAAGGACCAGCACAATCCAGCAAAGGACCAGCACAAACCTGCAAAGGACCAGTACAAACCAGCAAAGGACCAGCACAAACCAGCAAAGGACCAGCACAAACCAGCAAAGGACCAGCACAAACCAGCAAAGGACCAGAACAAACCAGCAAAGGACCAGCACAAACCAGCAAAGGACCAGCACAAACCAGCAAAGGACCAGCACAAACCAGCAAAGGACCAGCACAAACCAGCAAACCACCAGAACAAACCAGCAAAGGACCAGTACAAACCAGCAAGGGACCAGCAGAAACCAGCAAAGAACCAGCATAAACCAACAAAGGGCCAGCACAAACCAGCAAAGGACCAGCAGAAACCAGCAAAGAACCAGCATAAACCAACAAAGGGCCAGCATAAACCAGCAAAGTACCAGCATAAACCAGCAAAAGGACCAGCATAAACCAGCAAGGGACGTGCATAATCCAGCAAAAGACCAGCATAAACCAGCACAAACCAGCAAAAGACCACTATAAACCAGCATCCCAGTGTCAAAATATTACCTTATCACCATATGCTGTTTTATTTTCAGCAGGGAACTATTCATAGCCTACTGTAAACAGCAGGGAATAGCTAACTAAAATGAAGATTAGCATTAAATTATTTAACCCATTTAGGATTCTCCTTGCAGTGAAACAATTGTATTGTGGACTTGCATAAAGCGGGGGAGTGTGTTCATACAAAAAACAAATAATATGTTGCTATGATAAAAATATATTTTTCATGGACATTGTTTTATGAGTTGGAGACTCTTATCACTGCAGACCCTTTAATCTGTCAGAAAACTGTAATTCAATCATTCTAGTCACGCTTGAAGATATTCCAGCACAAGCAACGGCAATTGAAGCAGCACAGCCGCTAACGGCTCACTGATCTGTTTTCAACAAGCGATGTCAGAGCCCAGTACTGAGAATGGGACGAAAGACAAAAAGCTGCAAATCGTATTTTGTTGCTGCTTCAACAACATCATAGTTGTCCAAATAAGGACAAAGGTGGGAACCTGTGGCTTCCTTTATAGAAATACTGTGAGCAAGCATTAATTACACTCATTAATATTAATTAGATTATGGTGATATTTCCTTGCAATCTTCAGTAATCTCTAGGTTTTATTGTTTGAAGACGGCCTTTAGACATGTTATTTTTAAGTGTTATTGAACATTTTAAAATTACCTTTCAATATTAGTGATAAATTCCAGAGATTGAATCTGTAAAGCTACAAGATCACAAAACGTTTAATAATAATGTCACTCAAAATCTTATCAAAAGTGAAAGGTATGAAACCATTTACTCAGTTAAAATGGTGAGTAATGCAATATAAGTGGTTTTCCTCTGAAGTGTAAGTTTGGTCTTCTAAATTTGGATTCCCTCATCTGTAAATGATCTGATCAGACTTTCTTAGTGTGGGGTGAAAAAGCACCTTTACCTGCCCAAATCAATATCGGGTGCTACAATTACACAAATTATAGCTTGCATCTGAGATCTACTTTTAATGTGAGCCAGCAGAGGTAGGAAACACATCAGCTGGCAGGGATATGGGCTGAAAGTGGGGGGTATGTGGTGCAGAAATTGTGCAAACATTTACCCAGCTCAGTACGCCTACAGGGCCAGCAGATCCTCAGAGGACAGCATGTACCTTTTCCATCACTGCATCCTCCAGCACCTTCCAAAATAACAATTTTTGGTTCACGGAACATTCTGGAAATGTTACTCTTTTTTGTTCTCAGACCATTCCCAGAAGAGAACTTAGATGGTCTTTTTTTGCCAACCTGGAAATAGAACAATAGTTGTAGGTAATGCATGATAGTATAGACAACATTCCCCTAACATTCCTTTAACCTCTAAATTATAGTCACCTTTCCTAAAATGTTAATTCACTTTACAAGCCTTGTTATTATATATTTTTAAAAATATTATTTAATCATTAAAATACTCAAACATGTTCATTGTAAAATATCCCTTTGGTCATGTTTCTGCCAAGCACATTTACAGAAAATGAAGTTTCAAATTTTTTTAGTAGTAGCTTATCAGTGGTGACTGTCAGTTTATGTGCATATGGCAGAAACGTACGGATAAATCAATTAAAGACGTAAACAAACAGACTATGAACACTATTAACAGCAATTATTATATGATGCAATCGAACTAATAGAAACATTTGTTAGTTCTGTTTGTTGATTCAGGGTTAGCATCATCTGAGGTCCTCTGAGGGTCAGCATCATCTCTTCTCAGGTGTTCTGCATCCAGACTGGAGCTTGTGTAAATCGTAGTTACCACGGGATGTCAATCCCAGAAAGTTTGAAAACCTTTATGTCCATTGGCACAGCATTGGTTTTGGGAAAATCGTTAAAATATATTTCATCTGCACTTATAACCTATTTCCTGAATTTAGACAATTCATTTTTATCACATCATTCTTTAACCCAACGTAACATGCATGCCATTTTTCAGTGTACATTAGGAAATTGTATTCTCTCTATAAGTGGTTTGCCCATATCCCAGGAAATGTAGAGTAAAGGTCTAAAAGTCCTTTTCAGTCATCTAGTTTTATTGTGTTAATGGTTTTCAGAGCCAGCTCATAGGCCGTGTTGGACACAGATTGATGGCCTCCGCTCAAGCGGTGGTGCAAAACCAAACATGATGGCAAACCGTCTGATTCCAGGTGCAACCAATACAAAAGAGTCTGCCATAACTTACCACACATTCATAAATATTTTACACTTGCTAAATGTATCTCTCCAAAGCCACGTTAGGTCATGTGTTTCATATTCAGATGTTTCTGGCTTCAGTCACCTAATTGTGCTCTCACCTTTCACTGCGCCGCTGAAACCCCGTTGGCTTAAAAAATAATGTGCTATCATGTGTCTGAAAACTTAGACTGTGGTACCCATAGCTAAAAGTCAACAATCCTTTTTATGTGATTCAGCACAGTCATGGATTAGTCACATTCAGATGGATTAATGAACTAAAACTTTCATCTAAATCCAAGTCTTGTCTCTTTTACAAGAATCTCAGTATTTGATTTGAAAGGCCCATGTGTTAAACACATTGTAATTGGATGTTGTTCTGAAGTCGATAAGTATGAGAACATAAATTTGTCTCAATGACGTTGACTAAGCTGGTTTTCGGATCCAGATCTTTCCATGCTAAGATGTTGTGGCTTTGTTAAACCGCTATAATGTGGGCTCAGACCGTAGGAGACCATATAATTCGACAGTTTCCTATTGTTAGCAGCCTGTTGCTAGTCTAGGTCATGTGTTTATGTAGGGCACATCTGGTTCACCCAAAAGGACGGTCAAGTCTCTAGTCCTGGGAGCAAGAAACCACACTGTCTATGAAACAAAAAGTGTTTAAGGAACATTCAGAAGGGTACACTTTAAAAAAGGCTTTATGAGTCACGGATAATAATAAAAGTGGAATTGCATTCAAAAACAACAAGTTCGACTAAAAATATCAACAAAAGCACAAAGCATTTCACTCCATATCCTTTCCAGTCAGACACTCTCTCTCTCTCTCTCTCTCTCTCTTATATCTTCTGATATTTCATTCTTGTTATAAATACCGGACGCAGCATGAGTAACTTCCTAATGCAGCCAGACAAAGAAACTGACCTGAACTTCAGCTGCACATCTGCAAGGTGATGAAAGTCCCGTGTCTCTTCAGGGCCTTCATTAAGTCGAACACTACACACGCACACCCCGAATCCCGATTCCCGCCACTTACCCTGGAGATTACAGGACTATCTTAGCAGAAGGGAAAATGACTGTGAGGCTGGAGGTCAAACTGAATGTAATAGATCAATAGCGCTGCACCGCGGCCAGTGTTTTATTTGGAGATGATTTCATCCCTTGGGCTCTTCTGCTAATTTCTTCCTGGTCGTTAATTTTTGTAAAGCCCTCCATCCGCTCCAATGTAAGCGGGTCATATGGATACCGTAGCTTGAATGCGTCGAGCGACAATTCAAACAGGTAATGGATATCCCAATGCCTGAATCCAGTAATGAGCTGGAGTGATCTTTAGAGGTCAAGCTGGGTACACAAACAAGTCCACCTTAGCATAGTTTTAATAAGAGTAAATAATATACTTTAAAAGAATATACTGCTTTTGGACATTTAATCAAATCACATATTTAAAGACATTTTCATTAAATGCTGTTAGTTGAACTTAAGAGTGCTTTTTGACTAAATATTTTGGCAAATTTGATCACGTTTTAGCTAGTACTTCAATATTCTCCATAGGTTGACTAATTTGATCTTATTTAAACCCATTCCACAAATTGTTTTACACAAATGCATAAAACTTGTTGAAAAGCCATTAATCATTAGTGGGCCTAAAATCTATAACAAGATTTCCTATGTGTGTTCCTTTTATTGCCTTTCTCACGACACCATTGTTAACTAAAACTACAATGAACGCTTGCGGCTGCGTGTCCTTGAGAGTGTGCACTCTGTCTTTAACATTGGAGGATTGTCCAATTTAGAGACCTTGACTCATTTCCCGCTTCATGATTTGGTTTAGTCACGGTCACATTGAGAAAATATCTTGTTCTGAATATTTTCCTAGGTCAAGTGTCATTTTTTTTGGACGTAAAACCACTTCCCTTCTTCTTGGGAATAAGTGCTCAAGGAATAGTCGAAAACGAAAATTTGCTGAGAATGTGTTCACCCTCGGGCCATCCAAGATGTAGATTAGTTAGTTTTTTCATCAGATTTGGAGAAATGTAGCATTAAATCACTTACTCAACAATAGATCCTCTGCGGTGAATGGGTGCCATCAAAATGAGAGTCCAAACAGTTGTTAAAAACATCACAATACAAGTAACCCACACCACTCTAGTCCATCAATTAATGTCTTGAAAAGCCAACGAGAAGAAACAAATCCATTTGAGTTTTAACTTTAACCCATCACTTTTGGCCAAAATACAACTCCATAATCTACCACTCCTCCACAAGTTCATCTTCTGTTGTCCTTTTTCATCAAAATCCACCCACATATTAGTTTAGAACTGTTTTGGACTTTGTTTACTTGTAAACGGTTCTCGATCTGTGCATATTTCTTTCCTGACTCAGACAAGATGAATATTTCACTGGAGGAATCAATAAAATGTATTATGGAGTCATATTTTGGCCAAAAGCAACCGTTTAAACTTAAAATGTCTTAAGTTTTTCTTACAAACACAGCTTTTCTTTTCTTAAGACGGTAACTGGTGGACTGGAGTGGTGTGGATTACTGTGAGGTTTTTATCAGCTGCTTGGACTCTCATTCTGACGGGCACCCATTCACATCCATTGGTGAGCAAGTGATGTAGTGCCACATTTCTCCAAATCTGATGAAGAAACAAACTCATCTGCATCTTTGATGTGCTGAGGATGAGCACATTTCAGCTAATTTTCCTTTTTGAGTGAATTATTCCTGTATGGTGTATTTCATTCTGAATACCAGTCAAATCCAAGAGTGTTGCCCTTCAAGTGCTTTTTTTTCTAGAATATTGGTTCGAAATGGAAAAAAAAATAAATGACTAATAAGTTAATAAACAGATGAGCCAATTTTAATTGGTGTCTCTCTTAATAAGTAATGACTCTGACTCTAGCATTGTTCTGCTTGTGAAATCTGGGATAAATTATTCCCTGGCTTGTCTACCTGCTAACAGATATTCTGTGGTGTGAAATTTCCCCACAGCTGGAGGTTCTGTCATGATTCTGCCTTCATGTCCCGACTTTTCTCTAGTCTTGAGGCAGGATCATGACAGACCCGTGTTTTGTGTACAAGCACATGGCCTTGTCTTTGGGCCATGTGCTTGTGTTGTCTCATTCCCTTGCCCCGCCCCCCTTGTTATCCTAGTCTTGTTGTGATTGCCGTATCTGTGCCACCTGTCGTGTCTTAATTGTTCCCCTATTTAGATCTCCTAGTGTGCTCTGTCTTTCGTCGGTTCATTGTTCTACTTATGTGTTCCTACATGTCATTGTCCTGAGATACCTTGTCCTAGAAACCCCTCGAAGAAGTCTTTGTCTTGCAGTGAGTGTTTGTTAGTATTTAGTGTTCAGAGTCTTTGTTTACCTTGTTTATTGTGTTTTGTGGAATTCTTTTAGTGTTCACCCTAGCCCTTGTTTTCCCCCTCGTGGGTTTTGTTTTTCCCCTTTTTGTATAATAAATCTTGTGTTCAGTACATCCTGTCTGCATCTGAGTTCGTCCCAAACCCATCCTCACAACAGGATGAACCGACCAAATAGGAACTCAGCAGACAGGATGTCCCCCACTCCTCAATCCCAATTGGAGTTCCGCCAACAGTGTTGGATATCGTCCCCCGCCGAGAAGAAAAGGGTTGCCCTGCCATACTCGCCTGAGAACGAGTGGGTTCTCTACAATTATGCCCGGCTGTGGGAGAAGTTCTCCCAGGAGGCGCCGCAGGGTACCCCCCAGAGGTCCCCACCTACCCAGCTGCCGGCGATCCCGGAGGGTCGTGTCCTGGCCGTGGCAACCCTGGGGGATCAGTTACGTCCCTCCCAAGATCCTGAGGTACCTCCCACTACCTTAAGTCTCCCCAACAAGCGAGGGAGACGGCTTTCATGGGAGTCAGCTTCAGAGTCTTCGGCGTCCGAGGCTGCCCTGCCCGAGACCAAACTCCCCCAACCCGCCTCTGACCCAGCTGTAGCCTCTGCACCGCGCCCGAGGAGGAAGAGGAGGAAGAAGGGGCCTGCCGGTCCTGTGACCCTGTCTCCTCCCGTGCCAGCAGCGGAGAGAGCTGGCGTGCCCGAGCCAGCAGCGGAGAGAGCTGGCGTGCCCGAGCCAGCAGCGGAGAGAGCTGGCGTGCCCGAGCCAGCAGCGGAGAGAGCTGGCGTGCCCGAGCCAGCAGCGGAGAGAGCTGGCGTGCCCGAGCCAGCAGCGGAGAGAGCTGGCGTGCCCGAGCCAGCAGCGGAGAGAGCTGGAGTGCCCGAGCCAGCAGCGGAGAGAGCTGGCGTGCCCGAGCCAGCAGCGGAGAGAGCTGGCGTGCCCGAGCCAGCAGCGGTGAGCGTGCCCGAGCCAGCAGCGGTGAGCGTGCCCGAGCCAGCAGCGGTGAGCGTGCCCGAGCCAGCAGCGGTGAGCGTGCCCGAGCCAGCAGCGGTGAGCGCTTGCGTGCCCGTGCCAGCAGCGGAGAGCGTGCCCGAGCCAGCAGCGGTGACTGTGCCCGAGCCAGCAGCGGCGAGCGCTGGCGTGCCCGGGCCGGCAAGGATGAGAACTGTCACTAAGTCAGCAGTCACGAGGGCGGAGGAGAGAGCCGCGGCCGACTCTGCAGCCAAGGCTTTACTACAATCGGTCTCATCTCGCAAGGAGATGCCCATTGTAATAGCTGTAAGGTCTTTTTCTGATTATTTGTCCCGTCTTGTTCAGATTTTAGAAGTCCCCGTCAGTCCTGTCTCGTCCCCGGACCCTGTCCCCAGAAATCCCGAGTGTCCTGTCGTTGCCTCCCCGTGTCCCGTAGATGTCGTCTCCCCGTGTCCCGTAGATGTCGTCTCCCCGTGTCCCGTAGATGTCGTCCCCCCGTGTCCCGTAGATGTCGTCCCCCCGTGTCCAGTAGATGTCGTCCCCCCGTGTCCAGTAGATGTCGTCCCCCCGTGTCCAGTAGATGTTGTCCCCCCGCGTCCCGTGTCTGCTCCTGTCATGTCCCCTGTCAGTTGTCCCGAGACCCCTCCCCGTCCCTCACCACCCAGACCTGCCCGTACCCCCCGTCGTCAGCCTTCGTCGTGTCCTCCTAAGATTCCTACCCCACCCACCCACCCTGGTCTGTCCCCCATGAACTTTGTGGTCCCGCCCCCTCCCCTTCCCTGTTTGTTTTTTTTGATTTGTCACCCTAACCCCGTCATTGTCTATTCATGTTTGCCTTTGTTATTATTTGTCATGTCTTGTTGGTTTTTGTCTCTGTCCCAGTCAGTCTTGTCCCGCGTTTGATGTTCCCTTGGGGAGCGTCTGGAAGCCGCTCCTTAAGGGAGGGGTTCTGTCATGATTCTGCCTTCATGTCCCGACTTTTCTCTAGTCTTGAGGCAGGATCATGACAGACCCGTGTTTTGTGTACAAGCACATGGCCTTGTCTTTGGGCCATGTGCTTGTGTTGTCTCATTCCCTTGCCCCGCCCCCCTTGTTATCCTAGTCTTGTTGTGATTGCCGTATCTGTGCCACCTGTCGTGTCTTAATTGTTCCCCTATTTAGATCTCCTAGTGTGCTCTGTCTTTCGTCGGTTCATTGTTCTACTTATGTGTTCCTACATGTCATTGTCCTGAGATACCTTGTCCTAGAAACCCCTCGAAGAAGTCTTTGTCTTGCAGTGAGTGTTTGTTAGTATTTAGTGTTCAGAGTCTTTGTTTACCTTGTTTATTGTGTTTTGTGGAATTCTTTTAGTGTTCACCCTAGCCCTTGTTTTCCCCCTCGTGGGTTTTGTTTTTCCCCTTTTTGTATAATAAATCTTGTGTTCAGTACATCCTGTCTGCATCTGAGTTCGTCCCAAACCCATCCTCACAACAGGTTCGGTGTCTGTGGTCAAACCTGAGGAACAGATTATTCAAACTAATCCTCATAAATTACAAACGCAAAATCAAAAATAAAGTCAAATGAATTAATATGAGAATGTTTTCTGAATGCTTCTATAGCGAAGAGTGATGTTTGTATATATGCCGACAACTTAAAGCTTCTCTAGTTACATTACTTCTAGATGATTTTTTTTTTCAAATTTAAATAATGTTGTTTATGAATGCTTATGTATATTTGACATTATAATGATTTAATTCTGTTTAACGTCTGTTATATGGTTAGATTTCAGTCACAGACAGAAGAACAGGAAGAGAACAGCTTGAAAGTTAACATATCAGGCCAACAGGAACTAGTCCTTCGGGACCATGCTGGAACCCTGGGGTGAATCTGAAAATAAGAATATGAGGGCAAAAATAAGCCTAAACGCGGTTCAAGATTTGAACACCAAATAAGGTTAGTGAACTTTCTTCTGGTTGCACAGTTGGGAAATGAAATATCACCCCAGGTGGTAAAATACTGCCTTTAATGCAAACAAGAGGAGGACATGAGAGCTAACTGAAATTTTGGATACAACAATAACAAAGGCCTAGTTCACAAACTCCTCTCTGTTTGCTTAATTTATTGGTGTCATCATAGGAAGTTGAAAGGTTGAAACTACAGCAACGTGAAACCCAAGAGGAAGCAATGTTTCCTGCGAGAAAAAAAAAATCTCACTTACCTCCCGTGAAAAATGAGCTGAAGAAAAAAAAGGGTTGGCTTCCTGATTCAAATCGATGAATAACTCTACGAAAGGAATAATATTTTGATATGAAACATGTTATTCAGGAAATGGTTTACAGACAGCCTTCGGCTAATCCTGTTGCGCCGTAGATTTGGAAGACTCTATACATCAGACGAAATCTTAACAGGGAAGATACAGGGTGATACAGGGGTGATACAGCTCCCACAAAAACATGTAAGAGCGGTTGGTTGCCAGACAAACTGGAGTATGGAGATGTGACCTTCCACACCATGAGCGGGACGTCCCGTGTGCTCCCATGGCCTCCAGAGGGAATTTTAGGAAAACTGGCTTTCAGCAGCTCTGACTGATGCCCAAAGACACAGAATAACATATAATATATTCCGTTTATTTTAAAAGTTTATTTAAATATCAATGTATTTAGTTTTTACTGTCGATTCATTCTTCATCACATCATTGTCAGTATATCGTATATATTATATCTGTCCAAGTGGTTTAACAGTTATGTTAAAACTGCTGTGCAGTCTATTTAATTTTATTATTATTATTATTATTTATACATTATTATTTAACTCTCAAGTGATTAGTACAGTTATCAGTCTCTTTGAAAAATAAATAGAACAACGTTTTAGAGGTTTTTTATTACAACCCACATTTTGGCTTAGTCCAGAGTTTAGCTTAAAACACATAATATAGTCATAAAACGCTCCCAGAGCGCTTGAGCACTTCATCCAAAGGCTGTTAGATAATAGAGAGTGACATGCAAGGTTGGAAGTGCACTGTTAGGCATTTTCTTATGTTCAGTCGTGCATGGATTAAACTTGATGAAGTCCCGCGTTTGTCTGAGAAGCAAAGCGCTTAATGGGTAAAACTGTAATGGGACTCAAATCAAGTGTGGCAGCTCATTTTTCCTGCTTTAATTTAAAGGTGCTCATTAATTAGGCCCTTATTTATTCAGCTGGGAAGAGTTATGATTAAAACGGTAAAAAGGAAGTATCCTGTATTGTAGCTACAGCACCTTTATCCTGCCTGTCAGGGCAAAGCTGGATATTGGGGAACAGAGCACAATCAGTGAAATACTTCAATAGTTTAAAAAACAATTGATAAATAGATGTTCTAACCTACTTTACTTCTGTAATGTGAGGTATTTCAGCTGTTTGGATCATGAAATAGGGTCTCTATAGAATAAACACCCTTTTAGGTGCCTTTTTCCATATAGATTTCCGAATATCCTTCAATAAGAGTTATAAGAGGAGGGACCAATTGCGTCAATCGCAATGCTTCATGGGAGTTGGAAATCATTTCTGAAATATCTGGACTGATTTTTTTGTATTCCACATTGTCAGCAAACCCAACAAAGTCTGTCATAAATAACATTGTTTGTTGGGAAAACATGCTGTAGTTTTATTGAGAAGGACCAAAAATCCCCACTTTGAGTAAAAGCATGAAGTCAGAAGCGCTT
Source organism: Carassius auratus (assembly GCF_003368295.1). Taxonomy (NCBI): domain Eukaryota; kingdom Metazoa; phylum Chordata; class Actinopteri; order Cypriniformes; family Cyprinidae; genus Carassius; species Carassius auratus. Next base: position 13,126,778 of record NC_039264.1, read on the forward strand.
TGATTGACTGCTGCTTTGGGAGGTTGAAAGTCAAGATGCACCTGGTATCAATTTGTAGCTTATATCATTGTGTTTGTGCAATGCAGCATTACGCTGAGAGAATCTCTCTGCAGAATTTGGACGGAGTCCACTGCCTCCAGCACAATACTCCACATACTTCCACAAAACCAAATCACTTCAACTGCATACAGTATGTGAATGGGATTTTCGGGACTTTTTGACACAGATGCTTGTATTTATATCATTAATGACAAAACATATTAAAAAGTATTATTCAAATGTTGAGTAAAAAAAGAGTTTATTTAGATTAAGATATTTATATTTGATGTAATAAAGGGGTTGTTCAATGGCTGATAACAATATCTAGAAAACATGAGTGGCCAATTGCCAGCATAATACAGATACATGTTTATAATTGTACAGTATGTAAATAATACTTAATATAAAACCTACAAGGAGAAATTAAAGGAGATATTAAAGTTTAAAGATGCATATTCTACACAGTTTTGTTATGTCACAAGGCATAAAAGATGTCAAATTATACACATGCTATGATAATCAAGTTGACTTGCGTATTATAAACATTTCAATGTAATATTTTGTTAATATATGTTATTTTTGTATAATTTACTTTGAGCTTTGGAAAAGTGCTTTATAAAGACAAACGTTGTTGTGATTATTACCATTAGTACTTTCACTACATTTATTTATTAAGAAAATATTGTCAAAAATATGCTTTTTATTTACATAGAATAGTGTTTTTTTATGCAAAGATCGGGGGTTTTTATCACTGTACTTAATGGATAAATTAATACAAATAATTAAATTAATAGCCCTACTAAAAAAAAATTATAAAAAACCGTTGTATCATTTATAAGGTGGCTAAAACAAAACAAAACAAGACAGGACAAAACACAAAGATGAACTACAAAGAAGATGTCACAACTATCAAGCAATGCAAATACTATTATACAGTAATACTGAAAAACATTCTCGACACAAGCAAAACTGTAGACGCACTATTCCACACCTTCCCAGCATTAATGTAATTAGAACATTATTCTGACTGAAAGCATATCTGCTCATGTCGTGTGTTTCAGGAATCTATTTATCTGATAGCAGTTTCCTGAAGCTGATCTCTCCTCCAGTAAACAATTACTGCGTCAGCTGAACCGGACCGAACCCCACCATCTGCTGAGTGAGAGCGGGTCTGTCCAGTGCTGCTACATGATGTGCTTTGGCTTCCTGCTAGTAAGATTCAAAACTGCTGCTCTACAGCCAAATCTTTCCTTTACTCAAACTCTAGAGTCACACAGTCCTCAAACTGCAGTTAATGTTATTAAAGCTTGAACTAACCTTAGCTCCAATGAAAATAAGCTGTGGAGAACAATTACGCCTGGTGCATGTTAGCTTAAGGCTTACACTGTCAGTCTTTCTGATTGAGCAAAATTACAAATTAAAATTCTGTCATCATTTACACACCCTCATGTCACTCAGAATCCATTCAAATTTCTTCCATGGAACACAAAAGGAGATGTTTAGCGGCTGTCAAGAGCCTGTCAAGCTCTAAAAGTTACATAAAATGTACCATGAAAGTAATCCAAACTCATGCACTGTTTCCAAGTTTCCTGAAGCCATATAGTTAGTGTGAATAACAGACTGAAATTTGAAGCAATAATTCACCCACAAAATATTTTGCCTTTGTACAAAATTCACGTCTTTCTTTATAAATTTTACGTCTCTTCATATCCTTCAGAAAATTCAGAATTTATGTACAGATCAGGGAACATGATTAACTGCAATTTCTTTTGTTTATAGATTGTATTTTTTTTTTAAATATATATATATATAAAAACACAGGTGTAAAATAACAGAACAAAGCAAAACTACAGGTTTAGACAAAAAAAAAAAAAAAAAAAAAAAACACTCAGGGACCAAACCCACAAAATAGGTTTAGATCAATACAAAGAAAAACACCACCAACAACAAAAAATAAATAAAGAGTTTTAGAACAATGAAACACACATATACGGACAAAAAAACAAGAGCAACACTTGGATATAACAACAGAAAAAAAGAAACAGGTTTAAAGAAACGAAACAAAAAACACAAAAACCAACGCTTTAGAAAAAACTAAAACAACAACAGAACCATGGGCTATAAGAACAGAACAAGAAACAAACAACCTAAACAAAAACAAGCAAGCAAACAAACAAACAAAAACAAGTGTTTCAGAACAATAAAACACAAAAAGCAAGAGTTTAGAACAAACAAACAATTAAAAAAAAGAAAATTAAGAAAACACAGGTACAGACAACCAAACAATGCAAAAGAGTGCCGGGTGAGAGTTAAGAGCAATATAAGTGCTTATATAATTTTACTCATAGAAATTAAAAAAAGAGTGATTGGTAATGGTACTTTTAGAAAATAATTGAATGTAATTATGCATCTATTTGAGGATTTTATTAGGTCGTGACTGCCTCAGTCTGCCCTATAGAAAAGAATGAAAAAAAAAAGGCTGTAGCCAGTGAGTCTGATGGACGGCCATGCTGTAGATCAGTCTATTACTGGATCCTCCTCGTCAGGAGTCTGTGTAGAGGCCAGCAGGGACACAGACGCACAACAACAGTCCACCTGAAGAGGATTTACACCACTCCGGAGCCCCTGTAACCCACAGGCAGGTTATCATCATATTCAATACCTGAAGAGACTCTGTGTGTGTGTGTGTGTGTTGTCATTGGTGTATTTGCTCATTTATGCTTTACAGATAATGCAAAAGCACAACGCTCATGTCATTAATAAATCAACTTCCTTTATTCTTTTGCAGCAAGGAGACTTTTGAAAGATCTTGATAAATCCATACATATAGTGACCATGAATAATAATAATAATAATAATAATAATAATAAAGAAAGATGGTCAATGGCAGAATTTCCGTTAAAAACTTTTCTCAAGATTCAAGTTGAAATATTTTCCTTTTTTTTTCTGTAATCCCCCTCCCAAAACAACAACAGCAATAATAATCCATCTGTCCATCATCTATCCATCCATCTGTCTATAATCTATCTATCCCTCTGTCTATGATCTGTCTATCCATCTCTTATCTATCTATCCCTCATCCATCATCTGTTCATTCATATTTCTAGCATCTATTTATCCCTCCGTCCATCATCTGTCCTTCTTTAATCTATCCATCGGTCTATCATGTAATTAGCCCTCCGTCCATCATCTGTCTATCATCTATCTATCCCTCCATCTATTGTCTGTCCATCCATGTCTCATCCATCAATCCTTCCAAATCTTATCTGTCCATCCATCTGTCTATCATCTCTATATCCCTCCGTCTATTGTCTGTCCATCCATCTGTCTATCATCTCTATATCCCTCCGTCTATTGTCTGTCCATCCATCTGTCTATCATCTATTTATCCCTCCCACTATTATCTGTCCACCCATCTGTCTATTCATCCATCGGTCATCTATTCATCTGTCTGTCTATCCCTCCATCTATTATCTGTCCATCCATCTCTCTATCATTTATCTATCCCTCCATCTGTCTATCATCTATCCATCCTTCCATCTATTATCTATCCATCCATCTTTATATCATCTATCTATCCTTCCATATATCATATGTCAGTCCATTTGTCAATCATCTATTTGTCCATCTATCTATACATCCATCAACTATCAATCTGTCCAGCTTTCTTCAATCTTTCCATCTTCAATCCTTCTATCATCTATCATCTATGAATTAGGGAAACAGCATTAAAAAATTATGAATGTAATAAATATAGTAAACTATCAAGAAATGTAAGAAGAAAAATAAAATTATTATAGAATACAGTAAGAAAAGAATAAAGCAGAGATAAATTATTCTTCTTATTATTCTTTTGCTGGTTTCGTACTACAGATCTGACCCATGAAATTCTGCACCAAGGTTTTTTAGAGAAATGTTATTTTCCTCAAACTGCCGTGGGATTTGGGATTGGCTGTCATCCTCACCTGGGATTAACTAATCATGAGTAGTTTTATCTTTAATTAGTATGACTGGCACCTCAGCACTGAGCATTCGCTGGATAGTGGAATACGATTGTTAGATAAAATACATTTATCATGGGGTTGGCACGGACCCAGACCAAAACTAAATCAAAAACGACTGCCGCTGAGAACCACGCTGAAGGCTGGCAAACACAGCTGTAACTCGAACACTCTTACATGCCGTTATCATTCAGCTCCTCGGCCTGCCAATTGGAGGTGCTGCAATTGTAGACATCATCGCTGTCGATTCACAGAACCGGGCCGCGGCTAATCAAAGGAAGGTGTAGAAAAATATTAAAAATTGTGCTTAAGTTAGACGTTAGATGGGAGAAAAGCGGCTACATGCTAATGCAGGCCAGACCGCTCTGTCAAATGAGATTACTGAGTGTAAAAACACCACACAGCGGCTCTAACTGTTTACAATTTCTCTTCTTCTCTTCTGTCTCTCTGGCGTGTCGCATTATTTGCTTCAGATCCTACAGCTCGTCTCGATTAAGGTGAGAGAAGTAAATAGCGTCACACAGACTGAAGCTAGTAAGATAGAGAGAGAGAGAGAGAGAGAGACAGACAAACAGACAGACAGACAGACAGACAGACAGACAGACAAAGAGATAGATAGATAGATAGAGAGAGAGACAGAAAGACAGACAGACAGACAGATAGATAGATAGATAGACAGATAGATAGATAGAGAGAGAGACAGACAGACAGACAGACAGAGAGAGAGCGAGAGATAGATAGATAGAGAGAAAGACAGACAGACAGACAGACAGACAGACAGATAGATAGATAGAGAGAGAGAAAGATAAACAGACAGAGAGACAGACAGACAGATAGATAGATAGATAGATAGATAGATAGATAGATAGATAGATAGATAGATAGATAGATAGATAGATAGATAGCGAGAGACAGACAGACAGAGACAGACAAATAGATAGAGAGACAGACAGATAGATAGATAGATAGATAGATAGATAGATAGATAGATAGATAGATAGATAGATAGATAGATAGATAGATAGATAGATAGATAGAGAGACGGACAGACAGATAGACGGACAGACAGACAAATAGATAGAGAGAGACAGATAGATAGATAGATAGATAGATAGATAGATAGATAGATAGATAGATAGATAGATAGATAGATAGATAGATAGATAGATAGATAGCGAGAGAGAGACAGACAGACAGAGACAGGCAAATAGATAGACAGACAGACAGACAGACAGACAGACAGATAGACAGACAGATAGATAGATAGATAGATAGATAGATAGATAGATAGATAGATAGATAGATAGATAGATAGATAGATAGATAGACAAAAAACAAAACATTTCATAGGGCCCTAAACATGTAATATTTGCATATTTGCTTTTGCAGTAGTTTTTTGGGGGCTATTTTTCCTGTAAAGATATCGAGATATATATCGTATATCAAGGTATAGCAAAATATATTGAGATATATTTTCTTGCTCCATATCGCCCAGCCCTGCTACATATTGTAATATTATCTACCCTTTTCAGAGACAATTAAGAAAACAAGAAAACTATGCAACTTCAAAGTAAAATGCTTGTGGTTAAATAATTTTTAAAGAAAGCAGCACTTTTATCTTTCTGTGCTAATAAAATACAGCAGATAATATTCTAATAGCAGCCTGTGTTTGTGAACCAAATCAATATGTTTCCCCCCCCAAAAAAAACTAAATCCCCTTGTGTTTTGTTTGACTTTGATCACTCTAAATGGCGTTTCATTGTAGCATCGGGTTTTGATTTACAGTGGAGATATTTTTAACTTCACTTCCTTTGTGTTGAGGTCTGAGAGCCGTCAAAATGACAGCTGTGTCCACTCCTACACAAAAACGAATAAAAGTCTGGTGTGATGGACGCAGATCTGACGTGACATTCAGCAATTTATAGACATGAGCTTAAAGAAAAGATGCGCTGGAATTATAGTAAACAAAATAATGACATGGAAATGCTTTGCTGAGGTCCTGCTTGTCAGTTATGAAGAAGTAAAAAGTAGCAAATGCAGCCCATCTCTGCCTCTTTCTTGTTCTGCCCCACATTTTCATCATCAAAGCGATTCTTCTGTCCCTTAGCAGGCTTTTCCTCACAGTCTGCTAAGCTTACTGTCCTCTGGCATGCTGTTCGTTTGTGCTAACGTTTTAATTAGCCATCAGTAGGGAGGCACACATGAGTTTGTACTCACACAAACACAGAATGAGCATGTCAACAACAATATTACACTGTCTGTCAGCAATGCCTGGCCTTTTGATCAATAAATGATTTCATCGTGGCAGGTACGCACTTTAAACTGTATTTCTCTTGAAAGCTAAGACACTTCAAGGGTGTATCTCAACTGTAAATGGAAAATCATAATTTTTCCTCTTCCTCATGTTGTTACAGGTTTATTTCTTCTGTTGAACACAAAAGAAGATATTTTCAAGATTTTTTTGGTAACCACAAAGTTTTGGGCTCCAAAAAACAAAACAAAAAAAACTTGTCTGCAAAATCAAAGTCATGTGGCGCAACCAACAAAAAAGCAGGAAATACTATCATAAAAAAGATCTCTGCCAACCACCATTTACTTTGTGTTATGGTAAGAAAATTTGGCCCTTTTAATGACATGGCAAAGTTAGTTCAGGTTTTTAAATGTCATGTGGTGCGACTCCCCAAAACGTAATTTAGGTCGTTATTCAAAAATATAAATATTAAGAGTTCGTTTCCTAAACGCAATAAATCCGTTTTGATTAATTTGAGTAAAAATCAGTTTTCTTTACCAAGAAAGTGGTAAGATGAAAACCACTATTTTCAGTTTCAAACTTTCACATAGCATCTTTAAGTTATAATAACATAAAAAAAAAAAAAAACACTAACACGGACATGCAACGCAATATTGTGTTCATTAACGAAGGTGATTCATCTAATGAACTTAATATACCATAGCTTGTCACTGATCTATGGCTCTGTGTATTAAATACATCTGAATAATTTCCATCTGAAAGCATATGATGAAGATTTACCGGTACTATTTATAACAGAACTGGCTTTACTGAAGAGATCTGTATGACAATCACAAGCAGCCATTGTTTGTTGTTCACAAAGTACAAAGTAAAACAGGAAAACTAGGATGCCTGGATATATTCAAAGCACCTCCATTACTGTCTAGAGTGCGTGAAATGGTGCGCTGTGATTGGTTGAGCAGATATATGCGTTCTGCAAAAAATGGAGACTGGCGTTTGTCGCGTTTTGGGAAAAAAGGAGCGACCTTAACATGACCTAATAACTCTGCGAATATCGCATTTTGTTAATTTATTTATTTAAACACAGAAGCATGCTGTAGCATTTGCTCTTCAACTGCACGCACTAATGCGGCAGCGCACACTGTACACTATCCTTGTCATATTAAAGTGCAAATTAAACTACGAACATTCAATGTCATCAGCTAAGTCATAAAGTTAACAAAAAGGCAATTAAAGCTGCCTTAAAACTGTGTATGTATGAAAGTATACGATATGCGTCAGATCTACGTCATGTTCAGCAGTGGCAGCTCATAAAGTAATAGCAGCCGAATAACCTAATATACCCAGCTACTGTGATCTCTGTTTTATATGTATATGATTGTGATCTATAGATATGATCATACCTCCTTCAATGTGAGTAAGTGGGATTTTGTTTATGGTTGTACTGTCTGCCAGGTGAAAATCTGAAGTCCGATTGCTTAGAAAAGACATTTACTTAAACTCAAGCAGTTATGTGGGCATAACTTCTCTTCGCTCCAGCAATGCAACATCCCTGTGCACAAAGCGGAGTCCATAAAGAAATGATTTACTGGAGTGGAAGAACTTGACTGGCTTTCACAAAGCACAGACCTGAATGGGAACTCCATGCCTGACCTCAGTGATGCTCTTGAGTCTGCTTGGGAACAAATCTCTCAGCCATATTTCAGTATTTACTGAAAACCCTTCCACGAGAAGTGGAAACATGTATCAAAGGCAGATAAAATACCTACAGTAATATATGCTTTTCATATGTCAGACTATGTCAGCAGCTACAGTTAATTATACTAAAAAGGTATTGTTGCATAGACACTATATGGTTATGAAAAACTTCAATTTTCAATGTTTAATTGAACTTTAAAAATTCCTTGAATATCTTTATTTTCAACATTTTTTAATTTATTCTGAGATTTTTATTTTTATTGTTGATCAGAACCAAACCACTGCAGAAATATTCTGTGAACATTGAATATAAATAATTATCAAAAAAAGAAGTTTAAATCGTTTCGAAACAGTGTGCCAGTGTGTGTGTGTATTGTTTTTACATACAGTATATACATACATACACACATAACACCCACTCAGCTTTGACTAATACTGCATTCTGTAATTAAAACAGAGATGAAATAATGAGATATACATTTTAAAGGATTTTTAAATAAAATAATAAAAAAATTCAATAATTGAAACAGAGCTGTGACGAAATGTAAATATGAAAAACTTAAACTATTTAAAATAGTTTTCAGTAACTGACATGGAGCTGAATCAAAATAATATATAGATTTTAGTTGACAAAAGTAAACTTAAATTTTTAGTAATTTAAACGGAGCTATATGATATCAAATAAACAATAAACAAAATCACACAAATTAAAATGAATAAATTATAAATTAAATAAAAAAAATGCTGCCTTGGTAACAAACTGACATATTACTACTACTACTACTACTACTACTAATAATATATATAAAAGAGCTTTCAACTGTCATGTACTCATTTGCATTCAATGCGCTTCTGTCCTTCACCACAGCAAGGCAGTATTCATACAGACAACCTGAGAAAAACCCCAGTGAGAACATCTCATTTCCTGAAGCAATCCCAAAAACCATCTTAACCTGATCTCATATGTCTTAAACATGTTCAACATGGCAATATTTGGTCAATTATATTAGTGCCTATATATCACAAGGTGTCCTGGCTGAGATACAGAACATACGACACATCCATAATGTCTTTGTAATGTCCTCCATGAGATCAAACACACTCACCATCAACCTTGAAGTTAACATCGCCCTGATTCTCGGCTAAATCGCACGGGTCAGCCCAATCTACTGGAGTGCTCTTATAAAAGAAATTGAATGTTCCACTGAGGCAAATCTGGACTGTGATGGACAGAAGCAGCACCGGAACGGCGCACACAGCGAGTTTCCCATGGGCCAGCAGGTGGGAGTTCAGCGGGAAAGGCCATGGATGGAATTCATAATGAGCTCCAGACCTGCAAGGATGTCGGACGCATATCGGACTTTCTCCACTTCTTCTTACCTGGCCATATAAGATAGGCCTGTCAGGTGCTGCACAGATACGCTCGGCTGATCTGGAACAATTGGAATTGCAGATGGGTTGGAGGAAAGCAGGAACAGATTCACTTTTTGATTGACTGGCAGAAATTCTCAACATAAAATCTATCTACAAACCGGAACTTGAACAGATCTCCAAAATAACTATTCTACAACTATCGCAACTATCGCAACTACTATTCATTTTAGATTACCTCTATGAATTGAAGATTTCCTAGCTTAAAACACAAAACAAGTTATCAGATGTGTACTCTTTATATTATTTCAATATACAAAGTTTGAAAATATATATTTGCGTTTAATGAAAAGCAAGTAGATAAATAAATAAATACATGTTTTATTATACCGTTTTCCCCCCAAATAAGCTATTGTGTCTTTGTATAATTATAATAATTATTCACAAACACCATTTTACAACCTGAACTAAACTTGTCCAGTGTTAATAACTAAATTAAAACTATTATATTATTAGTAAATAAAATAGAGCTGGGAAAAAAGAAATGAATGAATGAAAAGGTAAATTAAAAAGCAAATAAACTAAAACTATTATAACAGCTTCGTTTTAATTTAGTATATTTTATAATAATACAGATAATACAGTGAAAATACAAATAAGCAATTGATGTTCAATAAAGAAAAAATTTGGGAGAATTTGTATTTATTTATTTTGGAAGATGAGCACTTTTAATTTATGCGGCTTGGATTTAACAGATGGATAATAAACCAGAATTGAGTGAATGTTATTTTTTTAGATTTATATCACACCTGCCATTTTAGGTAATTTACGTTACTAATTTTTTTTTAATAATTTATATATGTCAGAAAATGCATAATCTGTCATGCATATATATTTTCTCTCTGTCAAAGTGTGTGCATATTTGTGTTGGGAGTGAAGGAAGCTTTGAAGGGAATGTTGCAATAATCTGTCTCTCTCTAGATTTGGAGTAGAGATCAATGTGATTTCATAATGATTTCCATGTGTTTATGTTGTAACACAACCTATGTTGAATAGGGTGGTGCAGGTTTTATAAGACTCAATATATTCTAAATACTTTTTTTTTTTCCGCTAACATGTAGCACAAGAAGCAATTTATTGAAAACGCTGAATCCATTTAGCCTCCACAAAACAGGTGGCAAGTCCAGTTAATTGAGGTCTAAAGCACTGTATCCCAGCAGTGAATAATGTTCATTTACAGCAGGGATTTCTGGGTCAGCTAACTGAATGTGGCCTCCATAATAGAAAAGTTGCCTGGAACTTAAATTAGTTTCTAAAACAGACAGAACCGTAAGTAAGCAAATTAAAGTCCAGTCATTTCCCAGCTGGACACTTTGGGAGGTCTTTAAATTAATTTATATTTTGATGACATGAACTACTAAATTCACAGTAATAAATGAAACAGACACATAACCTCATTGTGTGCTGGTAGACATAACATTGGCTGGTCCATTCGGACCAAACGCACACGTTTTATTCCATGGAGCAAACAAGAAATGCAAACTCAGAATTCAGACAAAAAAATAAAAATAGAATTGCAAGATAATAATCACTCTTAACTCTGAGCTTATATCTTGGATTTTTGACTTTTATTTGCAGAACTGTGAGAAAAAAGTTAGAATTGTGGGATAAATTATTTGTTTTTTCATTATTTAATTACTTTTATTCCTGTGGCAGAAACAAGCTTCCATAAAAGTATGCCAGATCAGCTCTGCTATATAAAATCTATATTTTAAGGGTATCATGTTAAAGGAAAAACTCTTATCATTACTTGACCTCATATCAGTTTTGGTGAAAAACATTGCGGTATCATGCAGCCTCCATTGCTCTCCTACCCTCCAGTCCAGTAGGTGGCAGCAAAGAGGCATTCTCAAATTAAATATTTAATACATGCTCAGGGGTGTTTTTCCAGGCAGCAAGGAAGTCGACCGGAAGTTGAAGTCGGCCGCGTGCCGCCATCTTGTAGCAGAACTTCACTTGCGTTAGCATTCCCATTGACTCCCATTCATTTTGGCGTCACTTTGACAGCGAATAACTTTACATCTGAGGTGTTTAAAGTCTCTGTTTGTCCATTATTTATTTCTTAGGATACACGATAATGTATAAAGGGTTCCATTACCTCCTATGTTACATTATGGCCCCGTAGAAACAGTTTCACGCCACTCACACTCACGACAAAGAACTCCCTGCTCAAGCTCGCGTCTCTGCAAGATTAACGATGGCAGTTTGCACACACAGCCACTTAGAAGATTTACATCTGTCAGACAGGTTGCTGACGTCGTCAAGCTTAGTTTGAGTCTGCGTGTCAGAAACGGAAGTGCTAAAACTCGCCTGGGCTTCACTTGTCTCAATTGAGTTCCAATGGGGTCGCTGTGTCCATTTCTTTTACTGTCTATGTGTGTTTCACTATTTCTATTGTCGCACGTTCAAATTAACTCTAATGGTAATCACGGAACTTGTGACCATAGCTGCTTTTGGGAAACACACCCTTATTTGGATAATACACAACCAATTATACGCAGAATTACATGTTAGCACACAAAAAAGTGTGGTTAAGTGTCTACTTAAGTGTCTTAAGAAGAGCCATGAAAGTGTCTTTTTAATTACACTTATGTGACCTTTAATTTCATATTATCTGCAAATACAGTTTTCCAAAAATATCCTTTTAAGATTTTAAAGATGCTGTATGTAGTAAATATGCAAAGTTCAAATACTTGCTTCTCCGAAAACTCCAAAACACTGCTACAGCCAGTTATTTGACTTTTGTTCTTCTTTTTGTTTTGGTCTGAATGATTCCACTCACTGACAATTTACCCAATAGTATTTTGACCGCCTGGGTTGCCAGTTGTTGGAAAACACAACATTATGCAGCCATGAAAGCCAGCAAACAAACTGTGTCAGAGAGCGCAGATTCGACCTGAACTAGAAATCATCAGCATTCATCTAAAAGCACTACTTCCTGAGAAATATCCACTAACAGTGTAAGGCTCATGTCTTCAATCTGGCAACCCATGTAAGCATTGAGTTTGTGGAAAAGTGGGCGGGAGAAATAACTCTATCCAATATTTTGAATTTGGACTGCAGTACCCATAACCACTAGCTGTTAATATTATATATATTGCTTTTTAAGTACACTACAAGTGCACTTTTAACACATTTAAGCAGACTTTTCTGCAACGGTTTGTGCGTGCGTTTGTGTCATATTTGGGCAGCAGATTTTTGGTTAAAGCTAATTGTAGAAGACTGCTCAACTGCTAATGCTTTTGAAGTCGACCCAGCAGGCCGCTGGTGTTGAGTAGCTACAGACGCCTCCCAATGTCTTTGAGGTGTGCGCGCCGTCTGCGGCGTTTCGTGCCACAGTGAATGTGTCCAGCATAAACACGACTTTAATCCGTTTCTTAAACGCCCTATTTATTTGTCTGTGTCCATTCTAGTTTGTATTTCATGTTTCTGCCTTTGTGTTTGTAATTATGTCTTCATCAGCATTGGTTCGCATCAACTCGTAAACCAATTTAGCTCTTGGCGCCCTGAAGCAGCTCTGGCATAACAGCAATTGCGGTGTTTTCAAATCGTTTTCCCCTTCTCTCTACCAGGAAATGTTTACATTTCCTTCAGGTTCTTTGAAACACGTCTCTGTGCTTGACTGGCACAGATAACACTGAGGTAGATGGACTATTTGCAGTCCAAAAGCACCGGGAATGTTGTTAATAGCCCTAGAAAGCCTCAACGTCTTCCTCATTTGCTTGAAAAGCATTTCATTGTATTCCAAAGTCTGTTTGCTCAAAACGTTTGTAAAAAGGTCCCAAAATGACTCTATATGAATTTCAATCCAAGTCTTTTTAAAGAAACACGATCATTATATCACTCTGGACTGATATGAAGGTGAATAAATGATGACAGAATTGTCATTTTGGGGTGAACTCTCCCTTTAAGCATGAATACTCTATGCTTCATGTCTACACTGAGTTCAGAAGAGACCATCTCTCTGGTAATTGAATCCCACTAGAGTCAGTTGACCCAGGTTTCTCATTTGTTCCTTAAGGATTTCAGATCCGTAGTATCGGTGTGACTTGATGCAGCTGAACACACAAAGTCTTCTCATAATACACGGCCATTAAAGATGTCCCGGACTGCTGTCTGATTGCGCGGTTTCATGGTTGTGTGAGCCGTGTCTCTAGGTCACGCTCGAGGCAGATGTGCAAATGGGTGATTGTTAGGAGAAGAGCTTGAGAACCAAGAATAGAACGCCAGAATGGAATATTTAGTGAATAATTATTGGTTATACAACATGTCTGCGAATAATAATAATTGTGTAACAGTTGCATAGATACAGTATATGTGCGCAGGAAATGTTCTCACACAAACCACTCGATTCACAACAGGTGTGTTTGCATGTGTGTTTATTCTTCCACCTGTTTTAGTGATGATTAATCTCGTTTATCCTTAATAAAGGAAGCATGTGCCTGCAGTTAGTTAGCAGTGAGTTAATTAGCATAATATACCACCCCACACTGTCTCCATATAAGAGCTTTCCACACAACTTCTGCTCTACTAAAGCCATTCTCTGAACCAGATGAAAAACAATACAATATATAACAATATATATATATATATATATATATATATATATATATATATATATATATATGTATATATATATATATATATATATATATATATATATATATATATATATATATATATTTCGACCAAAGAGTAAAAAAAAAAAATTGTAATTGTGACTTATCTCATAATTTCTCTCAGAACTGCAACTATATGTCTAACAATTTATGCTTTTTTCAAGTTTACAGCAAAAAATTGTGAGTTGTAAAAAACATTTTTAATTTACATTTCACAATTAATATCTTATAACATTCTGTTAAATATAAACTCAAATTCTGAGAAAAAATCTGAACTGTGAGACATAAACTCACAGTCACAGGAAGAAAACAACAACAACTGTGTGATAAAAAGGTCATTTTTAGCCCTTAATTATTATTATTATTATTTTAAATTCAGTGATGGAAATAAAGATGCATTAGAAAATAAAATATCTCCTTTTGAAATGGATTTTAGCTTAGTTACTTATTTACTTTTACCTTTGTTATGCTCAAACAGTAACATTACAGCCTAACCAAAAGTTGAAAAATTGAAAAAGCATAATAGCACTCCTTTAATAAGTAACCCAGACTAAATAATTAAAACAATCAAACCAATTAATTCATATTTCATCTAATTGGTTACCAAATATAACTGGTTAAAAATGAGACAGTGAAGTCTCCAGAGAAGAATATAACTTTGTATGTAAAAAGTTAATGACTATATATATATATATATATATATATATATTTTATATATATATATAGCACCCATATGTGATTTTTGGGAATTTTGACCTTGGTTTTTTTGGTCCCCATGAGGAAACACGCTTATAAATTACACAGAATGGAGTGTATTTCAAATCTGAAATAGCAGAAAGTTTCCTGTGAGGGGTAGGTTTGGATGTATGGGGATAGAAAATATGGTTTGTACAATATATAACTATTACATCAACTGTATGGAGCGATCGATGCAAATAAAGGGAAACCTGTGTGTGTGTGTGTTTGATTTGAAAGAATCATTTTAAATAGTAAATTGAATCTATAATATTTCAACATAAATGTAAATGATTTTCCTCCAATTCATGTAAATTATAATCCTTCATTCTAATCCTTGAGAAGAGTCCACAAGCATGACAAAATGACCCGGTGTGATAAATGTGGGGCCCTGGAAACAGTGCATTAGTGTGTCTAATGGGCCCTCTGATTGCTAATCAGAACCAGCTAGAGAAAATTGTAGGTTGGGAGACACAGAAAGCAGCAGGACGGTCAGATTAATCAATCATTACAAGACTGGCATGATCTGCCTAAGGGAAAACATACAGAGACGTACAAGCTCTTGAAACCAACATATTATTCTCCAATAACAAGCTCTTGATATGCTTTGGAAAATAACATCTAAGTTTCTCAGTGTGCTATCGGTTCTCTCGAACGCTTAAAAAGAAAAGTTTGCAATCATTAGATTAGGATAATGAGAGTTCAGACCTAGTGTTTTGTTTTTTTCTAAGGCAGTTTAAGTCTATTAAAGAAAAGCATCAATAAGAAAGGTGCAATGAGGCGCAATCATACGTTTCTCATTTGAAATACATTTTTTGTATGGTTTTCATTTGAGATAAAACAGCAAATTAGATAAAAAAAGAGGATTTTTAAAAATAATTTTGATTAATTTGATTTTTTCCTGAAACATATTGTTTATATCCTACTTTTGTTTGTCTTTTTTATTTTTTCACAACTATCATCACTCTTATCAGTTCTACCGGACGATGTAAACCTCATTTAACAGATTTTAACACTTTAGTACATCTGCTTAATGCATCAGTGTAACGCAGATGCATTATAAAAGTATTTTAATGCATTAATTATGCTTATTAGGTCCTTAAACAGGCTTTATTGTCCTATCACAAATAATAATTATTTATTTCTTTTAGGGTTAAAATGACCCAAATATGTCATGCATCATGAGGTTTCACAATGTTTCCTTATGCCAAGTTTATCCCATTCAAAAAATGCAATAAATGCAAACACGCACAAACATCAATCAAACGTGAAATCACAAAACCTGAGAATGAACTTTTCAATGTAACAAGCTGTTAATAATAATAATAATAAGAAGAACATTCCAAACTGTTGCTCATCAGGGTCTTTGGCTGCATCTTTCATTTGGTTAGTAGAATGCATTTCATGCAGAAAGACTGCCTTTTCTTGGAAGATGTTCACATGGAGTCTACAGGGACTAATGTTTGCGATGATAGGCATGGCAGTGAACATGTGTTTGGCTAAAGTTCATGTGGAGCTTCGTTCCTTTCCACTGGAAGAAGAAAGAGCCGTTACCATCTCAGTCTAATCATCCGAAACACTCGTACCAATGTGTGTCGTCTAACAGCAATGAAGACAAGAAATTTGATCAAACTAGAGTCACATTATGATGAATGGATCTCTCGATAGGCATCTAAATATATATCTCATGTGCTGCTGCATCACCCTGTCCTTTCAGAAAGATGTTGTCTGCTGAATAGATTGTCTAGCTGTGCTTGTGGGCAAGAAGCAAGCCTACGTTAATAACTGATTGAAACATCAGAATGCTTGACTTGCTGTGTCTTGAGAAACTGGATACGTCCCAAGCTGCACGAGCTGCTTGCAGAAATGGGGCAGACATTCACCAGTGACACACACACACACACACACACACACATGGAACAATGTGCCAATCTCCAGCTAAGACGTTTACAGACTCCATGAAATCAGAATTAGAGTTTTGAGGCTTTCAGTGAATGTCTGTAAGATTTGAGGTCGTCTATCATAGTGTACTTCTTTAAAGCTTTTTTATGGTCAATGAAAGACTAGTACGATTGTTCAAGATACTGTAAAGAAAGGGAATTATTATTATTATTATTATTATTTTTTTTTACATTTAATTCAAAACTTTTAACTAAAAGTATTTAGATCTTATTACAGTTGCACTGTACAAGAGATGCATTGTGTGTATACATTAAAACTGGTACACTTTATTTTAAGGTGTCCTTGTTACAGTGTGAATATACATTTAAGTATTGAGTAATATTAATTAACTACATGTACTTACTATATGGTTTGGGTTAGGATTACTTGCACGTAATTATGCACATTTTATTGTTAGCAAAATAGTTTGTACATTTTACGTGTAGCAAAGAAACCTTAAAATAAAGTGTTACCATACAATATATATAAATTTAAAATTGCTATATCTAAAACTGTCTTTGTCCAAGGTTTAACTGTGATTATTATACTGTCTTTATTTTGTTCTGTATTTCAAGGACAAAGGAGATATCATCGATATTTCTTCATGTTTCATCACAATCAGTGTTTTGCACATGGTTTCACAAGAAAGAACCACATCATTATATAGAATTACTACTTTCTTTTATCTTGATACTGTATCCATCTATTTACAACATAGCTGGCCCCATGTTCACACTCTGTGGAGGTGATAATTAGTTCTTGCTCTGAGACACAAAGTTGGGGTCAATCCAGCGCGATTTCATCTGTCGCAGCTTTTTCATTGCTAATCTCTTATTCAGTCAGTAGTTTTGTTCTCTATATAATTGCTCTGTCCTTCTATACTCTCTGTTTGCTCTTGCCTACTGATTTTAACTTAAATATTTAAACAGTAATGCAACAAAAAGTGATTTTTCTGTACACTGCACATAGTGTTTGATCTGCTTCTACACACACTGGCATTTGCTGGCACTTCTACAGAAGCGGGCAGTGAAGTCACCTTTCATGTGGCCAGTCCTGCTGTACAAAGCCTTTAAACGCTTCTCCTGAGCAGACATTGTGGTTTGTCATGGCAGAAAACCTTTGAAGGGTTTCCGGAGCACAGTTTTACTGTATCAACTACTACTGAACCCCTATTTGATGCTATTTTGATGTGCATTGTAATCCGAGTACAGATTTGTAATCTGATAGTTGCATCACCAATGAATACTTAATGTGTTTTCCCTATGATGAGGAAATTGTCCGTTTATCTTCTTTAACCCATTTTAGTGGCTCGACAAAGTCAACATTCTATAATTGCTCATACTTATGGTTCGGTTTTTCGCTAAACCTCTAATTTAAGACCAACATTTTTAACTGCAGTTCCCTTAGACTATCATTCTGTCTGTTGGTCTGTCTAGATAGCATCCAGCAATACTTTAATAACTACCAAAAACATGCATATAACACCAACTGAACTAAATAAATAAATCCAAGATACCACCAACATAAACAACCCCAATGACCAACCAGCAAGTACCCAGAATGTCCTAACAACCAGTACTAATGGCCCAAATGGCCTGCAACTGTCTAGCAACCAGCCAGTACACCCTCACAATTGCCAAGTAATCACACGGAAAACACTAGCAGCCACATAGTAAGTGCCAAGCAACGGTTTAGAACTCTCTAGTTAGAACACTCAACTAATAATAACTCCATAAGGAACTACCAATAGCCCAGCAAGCCACTTGCAACAATAAGAACCATTTTGCAAAATCTAGAACACTTCAGAAACGGACTATGAAACGTTCACAAGCAACCTAGTAACCACCCAGATTGTCCTAGCAACCACCTAGTACTGTATGTGCCAAGCAATCACTCATACCACCATGGAAACCAATAAGAACACCTTAGCAACCACCTTTTAATGCTTTATAAAGATTACAGGAACACCCTATAACACAATAACTGGTTTGCAATTACCTAGCAACCAGCTAGAACACTCTCATAACTGTCTAGTAACCTCCCAGGAAACTTAGCAACCATTCTGCAACATCTAGAACATTCTCGCAACTGACTAGGAAATCTATAAATACATAAATATTAATAAAACAAACAAATAGCATACACATACATAGCAATAAACCCCAGATTTCTTAGCAACCACCTAGTAAGTGCCAAGCAACCATTCATAAAACCATGGCAAACAATGAGAACACCTTAGCAACCACATATTTATGCTTTAGAAAGGTCTGAGAAACTCTCTGTAAAACAACAACTGGCTTGCAACTGCCCGGCAACCACCAAGAAAATCCTAGCAACTACTTTACAAGATCTAAAACACTCTAGTAACTGATTTGAAAACATATACAATTATTAAATTAATAAACCCTAGCAACTGCCCAAAATGGCCTAGCAACTACTTATATCACCATGACAACCAATGAAACACTTTAGCAACCATTAATGCTTTAGTAAATGCCTATAAATACAGTACCTTATAACATAACAACAGGCTTGCAGCTGCATATCAGCCAGCCAGAACAGAAGTGTCCGTTAACCATCCAGAAACCTCCAGCAATCAGCTTGGAACTAACTGGCAACCATTTACAAAACTCTGGCAACACCCTAGAAACCAGGGCTTGAATTGAAGGGGGTGTGTGGGGATGGCATCTCCCTGCTTGGAAAAAATTTACAAAAAGCATCCCCTTGGTAAAACCACAGTCCCCCCTTACCATCTCCTTTAGATTCATAATGTGCATTCTGTACAACTGCTGTTATATGACAAAATGTTAAAATGTTGTTATATGTAAAAAATTTTAAATGATCTATTTATGATAATTAACAAACTAAATAGTGGCGATTGGCCCATCAGAACTCGGTACTGTAACAAGCGAAACAACTGTAACAACGAAAGCAGGTTTACGTCATCATGCAAAATATTTCAAGCTTAACTTTTGAAGTTCTTTAAGAAGACAACAGAAAAGGTATGATTTTTCCTTAATTAGAATTTAAAGACATGACATTATATTGTGCTTTATGTGTGACTGTGAGGGATTGAGAGGCGATAGTAGAGCTGACATTATAATTTAGCAAAAACCAAAGAAAACACGTCTTGAGAGTCCAAAAGCATTCACTTCGCGATCATGCCCTTGTAATTCGAGCAATGAAAGTAAAAAAAAAATAGCCATTTATAAATTTTTACATTTGTATATTCATTGCACAAGCAATGTACTTCTAAATAGCATTACATGTGTGCAAACACAAATTTGCTATTAATTTTATACAACAGTGCATAGCAACACGGTGTTTCGTTCATTGAATGAATCTGATTTTGAATGAATCGAGTGATCCAGTGATTCAACAGTCCATTCAGATTGACTCACTTGTTTCATTCTAATTGAATCAGCCATTTTGCCAGCACTACCAGCACAAAAACCCATTTAGTATAAATAATAGTTCATTTAATGAAGCACATTTTTCATTAAATAAAAAACTTTTTCAAAAATTACACATTTTGTAATCATTGTGTAAAATTAGCTACAGGAACACCAACTGACCCGCAGAAACATAAACTGACCACACCATCCCCCCTGAAATATTTGTTACAAATCAACCACTGCTAGAAACTGACTAGAAAGCATTCAGAAACCCTAGAAACTGCCATAGAAACCACCAAGAACACCCTGAAGCTGCTTAACAACTTCTTAGCAAGACCGCTGTATCACATTTAATGTTCTAGCTATTCAATCTCCTGCTACCTTGATTAAATATGTAATTTATGGAATTAATTCTGGGTTAGTTGCACATTCAATTCTTGCTGAATAGGCTTATTATTGCAGACTGTGGCTCCCTGCTGTGATTATTGATCCATTTGAGTTAAAAAATGTTCATTCACAAATCTATTTGAAGATGACTGCATACTGTGCCTGGCTCTTAATGAGCTTCTTTGCTGTTTTGAGGCTCATTAACACTCTGCTGGCATCGGGTAGACACGCAGGATATTGATCTAATTGTCCGAGAGTGTCGTTCTGGCCTCCAACTTTACTTTCCAGTTCTTTTTAATGAGAACTCAGCGGTGCCAGTTTCATTGACTCTCTCATGCTTCGTATTTACATCGAGACTGTCACTAATTGCCAATTTTCTGTTTCACTGCTTTGTGATCAACAAAGGTATTGTTGTGGCATGTCACTGTGAATTTAACCGTTTGCTTTTGAAAGGCATAACTTAATAAAACAGACAAGAATCAAGACACGATACCAGCTGGACTCGGACCCGCATTACTTACGATAATCCATTGAGAATCCATATTCTGTGTATACAGTACTCTTTCTTATATTTTATAGCTGGCTGACCATGTCAGGATGTGGGGAGAGGAAATTGCACTTTGATTGCTTAGCCAAGTTGGCTCTGGACTTTAGACAGCAACTTTTTGGAGAAAAGTTGAGACCAAATTGCTGAAGTAGATCTGTAGAGTTGATACATTTTATTTTGGGACAAATTCTAATGTAGTTGAGGGAAAGGGTTGTAGGCCTGCTGTTGTACACGTAAGACAGGAGTTACGGACAGGGCTTGAAAATAATAATAATAATAATAATAATAAAACACTCGTTAGGCACTCCTACTTTTAGAAAATGTTCTTCATTTTTATTGAAAATAAATTCCAATGTAACATGTGATAGGAAGAACGAGCTCGGCAAAAGCTGGACTCTACCCCGATAAATTGTGTCACAAGCTAGTTTTCCATGCACAAAACATTACTGCCTACACCATGTGTCGTATTTGACCTTATGTGTCGATGGAGGACGGAGCTACAGTATATTTGCACTTAGTAATAGACACTGAGAATAATCTTGTTTTCCATTTGCCTTAAGATTATTTTTATTACCACACTGGCATATAATTTTACTTAAGTAAAATGCACTTAATTTAGACCCCCCCCCCCATATTTTAAATGGGTAAAAAAAAAAAAAAAAAAAAAAACTTTGCAAGAAAATAATTTGTGCAGCTTGCATCAATGAAGTGTTTAAGTAGGGGCAGGAGACTGAAAGAATCTGGGTTTACAGAAGAAATTCTGCTCCTGACCAGGTTAGGTTCATAGAGTAAGTTACCATGGTAACTGTACAAGAGTATACTGTAAGCTACCTCTCTTTGAGAAACAGGCTTGACTTTTACAATAGTCCACCCTGCTGGTGATAAAGGCATGAACAAGTTTCTCCAAGTCTTGGCTGGAAACAATTCTTGCAATGTTTTTGAGATGATAGTATGCTGATTTAGTTGCTGCTTTGACAGACTACTGAAACTAAGGTCTGTCTCCAGAATCACACCAAGACTACTGACTTTATTTTTAGTTGTTTTACCTCTAGAGTCAAGCTATGAATTCACCTTGAACAACTCATCTTTGTTTCCAAATGCAACGACTTCAGCTTTTTCCTTGTTTAAATGAAGAAAATTCTGGCATTTCCAACTATTAATTTCATCAATTCATTGGCAGAGGGAGTCAATGGGGCTGTAGTCATTTGGAGATAAGGCTAGGTAAATCTGGGTATCATCAGCATAGCTGTGATAGGTATTTTGGTTCTTTCTCATTATTTGACTCAGTGGAAGCATATACAGGCTAAACAAGAGCGGTGCAAGAATTGACCCTTGTGGGACTCCACATGTCATGGACGTCCACTTAGACTTATGCTCTCCTAGACTCACATAATAGCCTCTCCCTTCTAAGTATGACCTGAACCATCTGAGTACCATCCCAGAAAGCCAGACCCAGTTTTCCAGTCTCTCTAGTAGTATGTTATGATCGACAGTGTCAAACGCAGCACTGAGATCTAGCAATACCAGCACCGATATTTCGCCAGAGTCACAATTTAATCGAATATCATTTATTATCTTAATGAGTGCAGTCTCTGTGCTGTGATGCGGTCGGAAAACATTTTCTATAATTTTGCCTTTAAAAGGAAGATTAGATATTGTCTATAATTGCTCAAAATGGTGTTATCAAGATGGCTCTTTTTCAGGAGGGGCTTAACAACTGCAGTTTTCAGGGAGTTTGGAAATGTCCAAGAAAGAAGTGAGGCATTCACCACTTCTAAGACATCTGCTTCTAAACAGCTAAACACACTCTTGAAAAAAGATGTGGGAATTGTGTCAAGATAGCAGGTTGAGTAATTTGTGGATTAATGCTTATTGGAGACGCGAACCATTTCAAACGATTCAGTTCGATTTGGTGAACTGGTTCAAGAGGAACCGGATAAATCAAATGATTCGTTTGCGAACTGTATATCACTACACATGAACGTGCTCACAACAGACACTTGTTTTCTCGTTTATTTATCTCCTGACAGAGACAGATCTAGATTCAGTGGTAGCAGAGATCAATATATCAAAGAAAATACAGAAGTGATCAGATAGTGCTACGTCTTTAGTAACATTGGATGAAATGTTTAGACCCCTACTGATGATTAAGTCTAGAGTGTGTCCACCTTTGTGTGTGGGTCCATGCACATGCTGAATCAAGTCAAAAGTGTTTAGAACCGTTATCATTTCTTTTGTAGTTTTGTTTTCTGCATTATCTATGTGAATATTAAAATCCCCTGCAATAACAAAACAGTCAAACTCTGAGGCAATCATTGATAACATTTCTGTGACCTCTTCAACAAAGGCTGGAGAGTATTTTGGAGGCCTGTAAATAATAATAAACAGAATGCATGGAGCACCTTTCAGCACAACCCTAGATATTCAAAAGACAAGTACTGACCAAATGACACTTGCTTGCATTGATAGACATCTTTAAACAGAGCAACTACACCTCCACCTCTCCTAACAGTCCTGCAGACACTCATGTAAGTGAAGTTAGGAGGGGCTGCCTCATTTAGGATTGTTGCACTGCAGCTGTCTTCTAGACATGTTTCATTTAGAAACATAAAAATTCAGATTGTTTGTGGTTATAAAGTCATTGATTATAAATGATTTATTTTTTAGTGAGCGAATGTTTATAGATGCTAACTTGATGGCAGTGCTTGGTGTCTTTACATCAATCTTAGTTTGATGCATAATAGGCAGCAGATTAGATGAGTTTGCCCTTCAGCTTGAGAAGGTTTTAGACTTTCTATCACATGATAAAGCTGAAATAGAGAAAGCTACAGGCACACTGGGTTCCTGCTTGTTCTGCAAACATTTGTGAATGTTGCTGTTATTATAGCGGGGACCCGACACATATCACTGAGTGCTGCTATCAGTTGTTTTTGGTTCATCTTCAGCAGATTTAGGTGTAAATCCGACTGACAGGACTCTCTGAACTGCAGCGCGAACAAACATGGCGGCGGCGCCCATCTCAAACTAAAAATCACAATCGAGATATTTTAGAAAGGTTTTTAAACAACAAAAAAACACTCATTTACACGTACATGTGATTGTTATCAGATTGTTCATGACATGGTATACAAGTTTGTGAATATTTAAATAAAATAGGAAAAATGAAATAAAAGCGATCCATCAGTCATACAGTGTTACTGTGGCCGCGGTGTGTCACATGACATCCCTGACGCGTCACCATGGAAACAGTAAGAGGAAGCATTCTAAAATAACAGTCGCCTTAAACAACTCACTCTGGAGGGACGCTAGAATATTTTCAACTCGCCACTGAAAATGTTAATTATAGTAACAAGCCTTTGTGGTGATCAAGGCACCTCAAATGTTATCTCTACAGCTCCTTTATGTGTAGGACTTCCTTCTTACTGTAGTCATGTGTACAGTCATGCCAGCAGGAATTAATCGGCATCTCTGACCCCTGTTTCTTCTTGGCCGCATCCCTCTGTATTTCCACAAGCCTTCTTTATTTATCAATTTCTTCATGTTAAGCTCCCTGGGGACTGGAGACATCTGCCGCGTGCACTTTGAAGATGCCCCTCTTGGCTCAATTATTAACAGGGCTGCGGCTTCATTTGCATTCGATGGCATGGAAAGTGCATCGCTAACAGGTGGTGGAGAGAATGCTTGCAAGCTGCGCTGTTTGATAAATAAAATATATTATGATAATGACGCTTACAGAAATGGAAGATCCGACTGGAGATAAGTTGTGGTTCTCTGTATCCATACCTGTAGAAAGAGGAAGTGAGGTGTTTGCTAACACATTCACACAAACTGAAGCAGGTAAAAAGATACGCCCTTGAAACCCACCAACGCTCGATGGGATCTGAACTTGCTCCGTGGTAACATGTGTGCGCGTGTCTGGTCAGTGGCTCAGGAGTCAGTGGGAGTCTTGAGACAATGTGGCTCCTGCTCAGGAGGTGCAGGTGGAGGTCATCTAGCAGCTTTTGATCTTATTTCATCTCTTTTACTTTGGAGCGACTCCCTATGTTCTTATAAATAGAAGTTCAGCTGCAGCTTACCCTATGGAAGCTTCTTTCCAAGTAATTCTGTCTTTATACAGTACATAATATTGTAACTTTAAATCTTACTGTTTTTTTTTTTTTTTTTACTTTGTAGTGCCCATGATTGTTCTGACTACCTTAGTATATTTTTCCTTTGTTCTGAGTACTTAAGTACCTTAAATGTTTGGGTATGTTTTATGACGTATGATGTACTAAAAATTGTATAATTATAAATAAGAAATGTTTTTCACTTACTTTTTTTTTTTAAGTTTTGCATACAGACTGAAAATGCTTTGGCATACAGACTTGGCAATGTTAATCTCTAAATGAACACTATATCCTGGGCAATGTGCATTCTTCAAGTACTTACCTATATACTCAATATGTGTGTTTTCACTAATTCACATATTTGTAGTTTACACAGAGATGATAAATAGTATAGTATAGTTTAACTTTTTCCCCGCCAACATAAAAAAAAAAGCACCAGCCACCACCAGCGATTTTGATGAATTTCACAAAAATTGTATGGCTTCCAGTATATTTTGCTGTATGGATATTTGAACATGCAATACACCAAAATAAAGATCAGAGCCTCTACTTTTAAACTAAAAAAATAAAAGAAATAAAAAGAAAATCAGTTTTATTCTACCTTAAAGCGTTTTTTTTTTATTTATTTTTTTTTACCAACACTTGAATACAGGAAGGTTTCATAAAAATGTATAGGTTTGTGCAAAAATTGAGAAAAAAAAATCAAATTTTTATCAAAAACTACATCTGGATAATATTAAGTACAATTATCAAAGCAGAAATCCAGTAAATCGCTTTCATCAACACCTCCAAAGATTGCACAGACATATACCACTTCCTGGATCAACATTTTAGTCTGTAACATTAAGCCGTTTTCATTTAAATATTGTCTGTTGCTGATGATTGCATTCTTTTTAATATGCATCTGTTATATATATATATATATATATATATATATATATATATATATATATATATATATCATACTTATTATTGTTCTGTGAATTTTTGATGGCAAAACCAAGTTATTTCAATTGGAATTTAATTTGGTTCTAGAGTAAAAGACTTCCCCAAGATTTCACAATGGGTTTAAGTTGGACACACAAATTGGCCACACTGAAAAACAAAGGGGTTGCTTGGTTTAAAAGTGACTTTTGTGTGAGCTGTGCTTCATAAACAATGGAACTTTTTTACTAATGCGTCCATACCTTTAAAGGGAAAATTCTACTGGAAAAATGAATGAATAAATAAATAAATAATTGAATTGAGCAAAACCCAATAGAGTTATATGTCTGAACTCAGTTGAATCGGTTGCAACTGCCATTTATAAGTAAGTTTGATTTTTTTTTACTGTTTTAATTTACAGTATCCTACAAAAGTGAAATACTAGTTTTAAAAACATTGGTGTATAAGCACTTCCTAAGGGAAATTTCAGACAGACTTCCAAAGCACCGTAACGTAATATCTAATGATGTAGAACAAACGCAAGTGAGCTTTAGAGATAACCAAGCAAATATTTTGTGACTACAGCTTTTCTGTCTAGGAAGAAATTGAGTCTGCTCCATTAAATGCCATTTTTATTGTTTTCACAAAGGATACATCTACCCAATCTTCAAAGATCCGACCAGATGACGGCATCTTAGTAGACATCTTAACAGCTAACATTAGATTCTGACATGCTGCCTCTTTATAATTCTAGCAAAGCATGCTGGGAACTGAACCCCCACCCCTGCTCAGCTTCAACAATGCTACGTTACACATTTTAAATTAGCGGAGAACTAAATAAAACTACATAATTACATGGACTGATGATGTTAGATTAAAAAAAAAAAAAAAAAAAAAAAACTTCTATCAAGTACTTCCACAAGGTCATCTCTCTTCATGTGCATCCAGCAATAGCCAATGACAATTAGTCACATAGTCTGAACATTAGTCCTTTTTATTTATTTATTTTTTAATTAATTTACATATTAAGTTAAGTTCAAGGTTCTTAAGGTTGGTTATATGCTTTTTTAAACTTTACATTTCTTGGTATTTTTCAGTTCAACATAATGCCTTTTGGTTCCTACACTCTCATGCCAATTCATAACTATTTAACATTTTGGCAAATTGGTGGTGAATTTGCACAAACTTATGGGTTTTTGCACAATCTACAGGGTTTAGGTTTAGGTCTGAACCTTCATGCTTCTTTTCTAACAATCCTACATTTTAAGGGACAGTGTGTTAAGGGGCAGTCGTGGCCTAAAGGTCAGAGAGTCTGACTTGTAACCCAAGGGTCAGAGGGATTGTAGGTGGGGGGAGTGAATGTACAGCGCTCTCTTCCTCCCTCAATACCAGGACTGAGGTGAGAACCTTTGAGCAAGGCACCAAACTGCTCCCTGGGAACTGCAGCAAAGATGCATAAAATAGTTCTCCAATTGCATTAGGTTAAAAAATCTCTTAGCTGGGACCATTACCTGAGCAAAGAATTGAGGCTTTGCTACACCTTACTAATATGCAATTGAATTGGTTCTGCTGCCCACTGTGAGCTTCTCATCACAGGAGTCTTTGAGTTGTCAATCATTAGTGTAATGATGGGGCAAAAGGGTGAGGGTGGAGTTAGGTTAATGAAGGACTAACAAACAATCAGCCAGGAAGTCTTTCCTCCTCTGAAACCTGGTGTTTCAGGAATCAAGCCCAGATGTTTTGGGGGGAAAGGGTCTCGGGGAAGTGCTGACTCCTAAAGGTCACACACGGCCAGCGTATTTACTCCTCATTGCGCACAGCTGTGGCTACGATCTACCTACCTTGACCTTTGAACCCTGACCTTGTTGTAGCCCTCTTTAAGAATGTAGGGCTATTGGTTACTAGGGTCTTTTTCACAAGTTTTGCTCCCAGGGCATCTAAATCAATTATGATCAATGGTACTAAGTTAACCTATCTATCTATCTATCTATCTATCTATCTATCTATCTATCTATCTATCTATCTATCTATCTAATAGATAGATCGATAGATAGATAGGTCAACCTATCTAGAAAATTTGAAAAAAAGCAGGATGTCTAATGAGATAAACTGAGAGATATTCATTAGACTTTTTAGTAAAAATGAACCTCTGGTTTAACCTATTTTAAACATTATCTGCCTCTAGTACTGCAATATTAATCCACTCTAGCGCTCAATGTGAAATATAACTCATACTTAATAAGATGTGGAGGAAAGGAAGGGAACTATGTGAAACAGGAAACTCTATCCCACATGATAAATTTCTCTCTGTGAATGCCAGAAACATAATGAGGAAGTCTGTGGTAGCAATGCATTGAAAGGTTGTTAGAAGTATGCTTTATGCTGAAGCCTGGAGTAAAAAGCATTGAAAGTTGGAAGGAGAATGAATGTGAACCAGCCCATTTGCCCTGATCCGCATCCATCCAGTCTTGATCAAGTACAGAGACACTTTATCCTGGAGAATATGTGAGAGATTCGGAAGCATAAGATGAAGATCTGTCTGATCAGTCAAAACAGCATACGTTCAACCGGCATCTAATGTAAACATTAGAGACAAATACACTGGGAGGTTTTGTTGGTGCTAATGTATTAAAAAACATGAGAAAAATAATGTAAATTACACAGAAAATATGCAGTTAGATTATCTTAAAATACTGTGTAAGATAATTTGTCCTCTTTATGGTGTGGCAAAGATAATTTAGGTTTTAAAGTGTCAAGTGGTGTAACTCAAAGAACTGACGATGATGATTTAATAATACTTTTTTTCTTTTGCCTTTTTGACATGTGGTTTGACTAGCCAAGTAATGTTGTGCAGCCAAGCTAAAAATATCAGATAATTTGACCCTTTAAGACATGTTAATACAAGGTTAGTTTGGGTTTTAAAATGTCAAGTGGTGCAACTCTTTTCGATGATAAGAATGTTTTTAATTACTGAATTAAAATTAATTTTGATACATTTTGAAAAGAGAACTTTAAGAAAAAGTTTGGCATAATCTTTTATAATTGTAAAAAAATAAAAAATGAATTTTCATGTGGTGCGACCAGCAAATTCATATTGTGTAGCCAAAATAAGAAGAATACTTTTTTAATATCAGAGAAAAAAAAGGTGGATTAGGAGGATTTGTTGGATGAGGATGTTAAATCCAGCCAGTTATTTTATAAGAAATTCATTAAAAATGAACTAAAAAAACTATTGAACAAAATCTAGGCTGTGCTCATTATTTACGTTTAATAACTGTGTAGGAACTTCTGCTCTGCATGCAGTAATGTAACTGTACACCTCCATAGAAAAAATAATGTATTGTACTTGCATTTGCCAAGTCTTTTATAGACATATGGTGACTGAATTTCATTGAGGAGCAATAGTTCAACAGAGCTGTTAAAGTCCAGATATTTGTGCTTTCTGCTCACAGTGTAATTTATCATAGCATGATCGCAATTGCTTCAAGTTAATAGCAGATGCTACAAAACCATATGAGATAGTTGTCTACTTTTCTTCCTGTTTCTTCTACCTATCTACTGCTGGTGTCTCAATATTCATGTGTTTTAAACCTAAAATTGATTCATTCTTATTTATTTTATTTGACTGAAAAATGTGAAGCTTTGCACGATTTCCAAGCAGGATGTTATAAACATTCACTCAAAAGGCAATCATAACAGGCCTGTGTTACAGTGGAGGGAACGTGTTTAATGGCCTTGTAACCTCATCTTTCTCCACTACGGCTCACTGAAAGAGTAAAACACTGCAAAACAGCACGTCAGACACTTTGACCGTGACAACTTCCTATTCTTGGAAATGTCCAGTGTCATTTGGGGTCATCCTGACAGATTCCTACATTAACCTTGTCCATCCCGTCAGAATTGTGTCTCTTGAAGCGTCACTGTCAAACCACATCTGCGTTTGCTCCCTCGAGTTACCTCCAAGAAACAGACAATGGCTCAAACTCTGCTTTCTGCCAGAATATGTCTTCGCTATCTTTGTTTATATTGGCTGATAAGAGTGCGAGGAGATTTTCTCATTATGAACACTGCAGTGATTAATGTGGACAGGGGTTTGTTTTGGTTCCAGTAGCTGAGGAAACAGGTTATTGACAATTTTTCAGAAGTGTGACAGTAACTCGGTTGTTTTCAAAATAGTGCCGATTTTCTGGTCACTTTCCTGACAATACATTGCTCTTTTATTTTTCAAACTGTATGGCCAGCTTTACAGTTGAGCTAAATGAAATAATAGTAAGACAAGGTCTTTACAGGGGATCTCTATCTATCTATCTATCTATCTATCTATCTATCTATCTATCTATCTATCTATCTATCTATCTATCTATCTACATATATACATATATACATATATATATATATACACATTTTTTTATATTTAGTGTAATTTTACATGAACAAGTTAGTGCTGACAGCGCTGAGATGCATTAATTATTGCATGTTATTATTTATTTAAATAAAAAAAATAATTTTAAATAAAAATAATTTCATAACCAGCGATTATTAAATATGATATTTTATTAAAATGTAAACAATTAATAAACAAATGAATATGAATAGTGTTTTATTAAAAGGTTTTCTATTTTACATTTTATTTATTTGTTTGTAATTTATACATAATTCATAAATTAAAAAGAAGATCTTAAAACAAACAAACAAACAAATAAATTAATATTACGTTTTTTTTTTACATGTCATTTATATATATATATATATATATATATATATATATATATATATATATATATATATATATATATATATATATATATATTAGGGCCTGGATTTTAACGCGTTAATTGAGATTAATTAATTACACAAAAAATAACGCATTAACTACGATTATTTAATTACAGAAAAAAAATCCCGGATTTT
Source organism: Carassius auratus (assembly GCF_003368295.1). Classification (NCBI taxonomy): domain Eukaryota; kingdom Metazoa; phylum Chordata; class Actinopteri; order Cypriniformes; family Cyprinidae; genus Carassius; species Carassius auratus. The sequence continues at coordinate 13,157,763 of NC_039264.1, forward strand.
TAATAACTTATTTTTGCACCGCGGAACGTTTCTCACTGGATGAGTTTCGGCGGACCGATTATACTGGAACACCAACTAGCGTTCGCATCAAGGGGCAAGGAACTCGACCGGAAGTTGAAGTCGGGTGGGGGCTGCCATCTTTTAGCAGAACTTCACTTGCGTTAGCATTCCCATTGACTCCCATTCATTTTGGAGTCACTTTGACAGCGAATAACTTTACATCTGAGGCGTTTAAAGACTCTGTTTGTACATTATTTATTTCTAAAGATACACGCAAATGTATAAAGGGCTCCATTACCTTCTATGTTACATTATGGCCCCGTATAAACAGTTTTTGTAAAAAATAGGCTAACGATTGCGTCATAACCACTCGGCTCTCTGTCGCATTACCGTACAGACAGGTGGAGAAGCTCGCAGGCAATTAACTTAATATGGCGTACTGGCGTTACATTTTAAAATACTATACAGAATAATTAATCAGAATACTTACTCCTGCTCACTCACGACAAAGAACTCCCCGCTCAAGCTCGCCGTCTCTGCAAGATTAACGATGGCAGTTTTCACGCACAGCCACTAGAAGATTTACATCTGTCAGACAGGTTGCTGACATCGTCAGGCTTCGTTTGAGTCTGCGCGTCAGAAACGGAAGTGCTAAAAAACGCTAAAACTGGGCTTCATTTGTCTCAATTGAGTTCCAATGGGGTCGCTGTGTCCATTTCTTTTACTGTCTATGGTTCGCATCGGTTCGCATATCACCGCAGCACATCCGAGTCTCAAGTATCACCTCAACGCAAAACATATAGCAGCTAGCGTGGACTTTACACTTTATGTTGAACTCTATATTGTTTTGGCCAAGGTTATTGAGAGTTGGACTTAGTATGTTTTGGCCTCTGAAGCAACAGAGGGATGTTTTCTAATAGTCAGTGTTTCCAATGTGCAATAGCAATATGCTATTGCTACACTTAATGGCAAAAATTGCACTGGTCTGCTAGACTTGGTTGAACAAAAATAAACAATATTTTGTTGCTTAAGCTTTTGTATTCAGTCATTAATCAATGGTATACTATAAATCCATGTGAAAAAAAATTACTTCTCACTGTTCTCAGGTCAAATATTTATATGCGATTAAAATGCGATTAATTTTGATTAATTAATTACAAAGCCTCTAATTAATTAGATTAATTTTTTTAATCGAGTCCCGGCCCTAATATATATATATATATATATATATATATATATATATATATATATATATATATATATATAACTTGTATTATTTTAGAGTGAAGAATTCTTTTAACTGTTAGTTTTTAAGCAGCTTTCAGCACTAACAGCAGAAGGCATGTTAGTTGGCCCGTTACTCAAAGTAACTCACACCCTGATCAGAAGTGACTGGTCTTTACCAGAATCTTCCAGCCCTGATTGGGCTCATTTCACACATGCAGACATATCCTGTTCTGAGAATAGCATGACCTGCGGAGCAGCAAGAGTTGGGGCCAGAGGCAGGAGCCAGAGGAAGGGTTTCGAGGCTTCCTCACTGATAGATCGGCCTTCTAATGGACACCTGACTCGAGTAATTGTTTTAAGAGAAGCGCTGACGTGCTGACTGAGCAACTGCCAGATGCAGAAGGGTTTTCAGCACTTCCACAACAGCATCGGGAAAAGTGATAGCCATTGAAGGAGCTGGCAGAGCGACGGAGCAAAGACAACGCTGCAACACTGTTTCCAGGAGGGGTGATGGGCGTTTCTCTTGCACAGCTGTCGAGGCCAGGCCTGGCATTCCTGAACTCTTGCCCTCTCAGATCCCGATCAGCGCTGGCCGCCGCGCAGACTATAGCGGGCTTCACCGTCCACAGTCTGCTCTCACCATATCCAGCTTAATGGGGAGTGCCAGGTAAATCGCTGAGCACTTCTCAGAGCGGGAAACCCTGATAAGCTGTTTATGAAGTTAAATGTAGCCCTTAATAGTCTTCAGGATGTTTCAAGCATGTTGGTTTGAGCTATGAACTCAAAGATACGAGCAAGCAATTAAACCTACAACTCCCTAAAGATCCTTTTTTGGTTGTGTTGTAGCAAAATAGCATACGAATGCATTTAAAAAAAAAAAAAATTCAGTCTCTTTCTCATCCACACACACACACACACACACACACACACACACACACACACACACACATATATATATATATATATATATATATATATATCCACACACACACAAACAATTATTATAGCTGAGCCAAATAAAAGAACAAATTAAAGTGTATTTTATAACATAATATGTACTTAATTAGTAAAAATCTGTTTCCTGTGGTCTTGTCCTGGTGGTCCTCTGAGACAAGGTCTTTACAGGGGATCTGTATCTGGGGCTCTAGTTGTCCTGGTCTCCACTGTCTTTTAGGGCAGTAGAGGTCCTTTCTAGGTGCTGATCCACCATCTGGTCTGGATACGTACTGGATCCGGGTGACTGCAGTGACCCTCTGATCTAGATACAGACTGGATCTGGTGGCTACAGTGACCTCGGAACAAGAGAGAAACAGACTAATATTAGCGTAGATGCCATTCTTCTAATGATGTAGAAAGTAGAGTGTTATGGGAAGTGTTCCCGGTTTCCGGTTTACCTAATTAATGCTGCCTAAAAATCCTTTAAATGATTTGGATATTAGAAGCACATTAGTGTGTTATGTGTTTTTTATATTGACTATGCCTTCCATCAGTTTTTCAAATTGGTGTGTTTCACCGGACTGCAAAGAAATATAGAGCTGAGTATCATCAGCATAACAGTGAAAGCTAACACCATGTTTCCTGAAGATATCTTCCAAGGGTAACATACTGTGTAAAGCATGAAGAGTAACGGTCCAAGTACTGAGCCTTGAGGTACTCCATACTACACTTGTGATCAATATGATACATCTTCATTCACTGCTACAAACTGATGGCGGTCATATAAGTACGATTTAAACCATGCTAATGTACATTCATTAATGCCAACAAAGTTTTCAAGTCTATGCAAAAGAATGTTGTGGTCAATTGTGTCAAATGCAGCACTAAGATCCAATAAAACTAATATAGATATACACTCACGATCAGATGATAAGAGCAGATCATTTGTAACTCTAAGGAGAGCAGTCGCAGTACTATGATACAGTCTAAATCCTGACTGGAAATACTCACATATACCATTTGTCTTTAAGAAGGAATATAATTGTGAGGATACTTCCTTTTCTAGTATCTTGGACAGAAAAGGGAGATTCGAGATCGGTCTATAATTAACTAGTTATTTGGCGTCAAGTTGTGTTTTTTTTTATGAGAGGCTTAATAACAGCCAGTTTGAAGGTTTTGGGGACAAATCCTAATGACAATGAGGAATTAATAATAGTCAGAAGAGGACCTATGACTTCTGGAAGCACCTCTTTTAGGAGCTTAGATGGTATAGGGTCTAACATACATGTTGTTGGTTTATATGACTTAACAAGTTTATACAATTCTTCCTCTCCTATAGTAGAGAATGAGTGGAACTGTTCCTCAGGGGGTCTATAGTGCACTGTCTGATGTGATACTGTAGCTGACGGCTGAATGGTTGCAATTTTATCTCTAATAGTATCGATTTTAGTAAAGTAGTTCATAAAGTCATTACTGCTGTGGTGTTGGGAAATGTCAAAACTTGTTGATGCTTTATTTTTCGTTAATTTAGCCACTGTATTGAATAAATACCTGGGGTTATGTTTGTTTTCTTCTAAGAGAGACGAAAAGTATTAGAATCTAGCAGTTTTTAATACTTTTCTGTAGGATAGGTAACTTTCCCACCAAGCAATACGAAATACCTCTAGTTTTGTTTTCCTCCAGCTGCGCTCCATTTTTCGGGCTCCTCTATTGAAGGGTGTGAGTGTGCTCATTATACCATGGTGTCAGACTTTCCTTAACCTTCCTTAAGCGTAAAGGAGCAACAGTATTTAAAATGCTAGAAAAGAGAGAGCCCATAGTTTCTGTTACATCATCAAGTTGTTCTGAGGTTTTGGATACATCAGGAAGATAACTTAAAAAGCAGTCTTTTGTGGTAGAAGTGATGGTTCTTCGATACTTGTAACAAGAAGTAGAATATATATCTTTATATAAAACAATGAGATGTGTAATTATCTAAATATAAAATAAATATAATATAATAAAAAAATCTAAATAAAAAATATACAATAATGAATACAAAAATACAATTATCATACAATTATATACATTTATTTATCAATTTTTATAATATTATATATTTTAATTTTTAATGTGATTTTATATGTAGAATTGTAATTCTGTCAGCACTACAATATATATTTAAGAAATTAAGACATAAACGAAAAAAAAAACAAAAGAAAAAAACAAACAGATAAATAAATAAATATTTCCTAAAATGTTTAATATGTTTGTGCTTAATGCTGTAAGCATTCAGATGTATTCTTACGGTAAATAAGCATGCAATAAATGAAAATGCTAAAGTAAATAAGTCAATATAAAAAAATAAAAATTATTCACATATATGAAACATTGTTTTTTTAATGATATTTATTTGTAATGTCAGCATTGTCGTATATTAGACATATAAATAAATATGATCACCATGCCGTTATTTTAAATAGAGTATTTTATTTTATGACATTTCTCTTTTTCATCTTTTACTTGTTTTAACTTTACATTCTCAGGTTAAATGTTGTCAGCATGGAGATGTGAGAGCACTTCTCATACCGGAAACCCTGATAAGCTGTTTATGAAGTTAAATGTAGCCTTTAATAGTCTTCAAGATGTTTCAGTTGTGTTGGTTTGAGCTATGAACTCAAAATAATGAGCCAGCAATTACACCTACAACTCCCTAAAGATCCTGAAACACTCCTCGGGCTCCGAGAGCACATTTCCAGCTCCACACTGCTGCTTTAAACAGACCAAACACGGATAATAACAACAGCACAATGTCAGGAGCTGGAAACAGGCCGCTTGCTGCGGCTGATCTTGTGCTGAACAATAGAAACCCAGAATAGCTTGAAAATATTCTGAAAGCTAATAACGCTCGACTTAATTTGACTTGATTTTGGGCTGTTCTTCAACACCCTTGGCCAGAAGAACAACTTTATTCAGATTTTCTTTGGTTTGGACATTAACTTTGGATTGATTCAAGACTCGGCGTAAAAAAAGAAAGTGTATAATGTGCGTCTGCGAGTTTGAGACTGTGTTTCTCTACAGCTGGCCCTGGGCTCGTTCTCACATCAGTGGGGCTTTTCTTTAGTTTTGGTCATTCCTCCGTATGAAACTAGAACAACGTTTGAACCTCACTGTAATCTGAACAGTACTTTTGCCAAATTCAAGTACTTAACAGTGCTAAATAATGAAGAAAAAAGAAGATAGCTGATGCTTTTGTCCAAAGGCACTTAAAGAAGAAAATCACGTGCAATTTAATGTAAGCATAATAATAATTCCTGCTTACAAAATGTTGACGTTTTTCTATTTTTTCCGTTCAGTTGAACTCCATGAAAGCTTGTGGTATTTATTATCTTAACATTGTTCATTATCTTAACATTGTTACTAATCATTCTGTAAACTGTGAAATATATTTTCATAATTATTAATATTGATTTACATTTTTTATATTAATTAAATTAATTTAAAAAAATCATTTGGATTTTGTAAAATGTAAAGTAATGTGTATAACTAAAATTAATGAAGTCTAAAAATATATATTTATTTCTGTTTTAAAATTCTATTGTTTTAATTGTTAAAGTTATGGAAGTAATTTCATTTAAATTCAGTTACATTTTATTTTAATTTAATAACTGAATTATAATTGTTATAATTCTGTTATAATTATTTTCTATTATATTTAAATTTTTTTATTATTATTACATTATTTAAAATATATAAAATTAATCTTTATAATTAAGTTAAATGAATAAGTTAAAAAATTTACAAACTTTATTTCACATCAAATCTGTACTATTTATTTCTTTATTTATTTAGGTATTTATTTATTTTTAAACTGTGACTGAAGCTGTCAAACTTTTTAAAAAGACTATAAATAATCCAAACCGAATTTCAAGCTTTCTGTTATGAGAGCTATGTGAAGAACAGACCAAATTCAACATTAGTTGGAGTGTCAAACTCAGTATCCCATTAGATTGTGGCTTGTTAGAAAGCGTTTTAGAGAAGATCTGCGTGGGATCTGCAGGTCACTGGAGCAGCTGCTGTGTTATCGGTCCTGAGCGGCCTCATGCAGACGGGTCACTGGGGGTGAGATGCTGCCCAATCAGAGAGGGAACAGGTGCTGTCTGTGTAGAGGCAGATCCATGCTCAACCCACCACTGCCTGTCTGCTGAGGTCAATAAAAACTCCTGGCCATACCAGCTCTCTGTGCAACTGCCTGGATATATATATATATATATATATATATATATATATATATATATATATATATATATATATATATATATATATATATATATATATATATATTATTTATATATATATATATATATATAAATGTTTTTTAATTGAATTACAATTAAGAGAATTAATGTTTTAATTTTAATAATTTAATAAATGCCATTTGACATTGCCTGTAGTTGCACTGATGTTTATTTATTTATGTAATGACTTATTAAACAATTTAACAATTTTTTTATGAAAGACATTTTTGATTTTAAATGAGCATCAAACAATAACATTTAAATTAAAGTATTTTTATGAGCCAAATCACTAACTTCACACTACCTAAATATTAAATAATAATAAAAAAGTTTTATTAAAATAATTTATAACAATAATATTTTATATTGATTGTTTTTGTTTTTCAAACATACTTTTATATACTTATTGGGTTTTATTTTTTTTTACAATTGTTTTTTTAATTATTTAAATTTTTGAAGTTGATATATAATATTTTAACATTTATTATAAGTTATTTAATAGTTATTACTAATTAATAAATTATTACTAATTTTTATTATTATTATTGTTACATTTTTAACCAATTTAACATGATTTGAAAATTAAGGGATTTATTTTGAAGAATGTTCATGCTGCTTTTCTCCATAGACAATTTATGTTTTTATTTATTTAATTATTATAATATAATATAATATAATATTAGCAATTATTTAAAAAAAGTTGTTGAAACCATCCTGACTACATTTGTTACTTTTGATCAGATTTTATACCAGTTGATTGAAAGCAGTCCAACACCATAAATTTTAACATTTTCACAATGTGTCTTTGGAGCGCTTCATATAAAGCATCTCTGAAAAATGCAACAACAACAAACGATGTGCGTCGACAAAGTTAAAGTACATTTGATAAGAAATGGGTCTCCAGAAAGAGCATTTCTTGCAGCTGTTCTAACCCCGGCCACACGTGCACTGATCCCTGCTTTTGTTCTCTTCACATTTGTGACCAGTGATGGCTTTGGAATAAGTTTGATCATTTTTCAGACTGATGCGTCCCATCACGTGCTGTGCTAATGAACTTTTATTTGGGCTAGCTAACGTGTAAGCTGTGATAGTGGGGGAAGCGAGCAGCTGCATGGGAAATGATGCCATAGCTGTGATCTCAAGCGCTCTACAGTACTTCATTACTTCCACAGTAATAACCTCATGTTTTCCATTAATCATTTCGAATCGCTTAGAAAGTATCGAGAACAGCCTTTTGTCGGCACCTCGCTTTCCTGGAATCAGCATTTCTGCCGTTTCTTTTAACTTTCCCCCCAAAACATTTAACATGTTTCCCAGACTGACAGATTATTTTCTTTCTTATTTAATCTGCTGTGTATAATAGAGCTGATGTGGATTTGGAGGCCAAACTGGGACAGCTTATAACATTACTTTCATCTGCACTTAAGTATATTCTTTTAAAGTACATTATTTCTGTAAAAAGTAAAGTATACTAAAGGTAAGCGTGTTTTTAAGCTTAATTTGTCCTGTTTTCTATATGGTGTCAGTGTTTTATTGGTAGGAAAAACCCAACGAGTGATCCGCTCTAAAAGTTTTCCTCCATTAATGGGTTTTTGATGAGCGTCCAGAGACTATTCATCTTAAAGGGGAGTGGATGGCGTGGCTGATGGATTGATGAATGTCTGACCCTTGTGTAAACAGCCTAAGGAGCACATATGCGCCCCCAGGGGCCCCCGCACATCGCACAGGGGATATATCTATGAGCCTGTGCTGACGGCCGTGAGGTAGGATGATAGATGAAGACGTATGAGCGCAGATAGACCATCAGATTATCGGTAAGTCTATCTGACGCAATGTTGTAATCAATCCCGTTCTCCACTCCCCGTCCCGTCGGCTCCTGAGTTACGAATCCAGCGATGGCTCGACATGCTTTCATTTCAAACCTGGTTTTTCTTTCCCTTTGCGTCCGAGCTCAAGTGAAGTCAGCACAGGCGAGGAGCCCAAGCAAATGGCTCTAAAGAAGACTCGTTGGACATCTTTTGACAATTATGTTGTTTTGCCGTTTTTCTTTTCGTCTTCACGCGGATGTGATGTGCTCGAGCCACGTATCGGCCGTTCCCTCTCAACTCTTGCCAGCACGTCTTGTTGAGATGAGCTAATTGCTAACGGGACACCAGAAAGTAATGGCCGCCGGTCAATGTGGGAGACACATGTTGAGCACGACCGGAGCCAGAGCTCAGGGGAAGCCAAGCCACCTTCGTGAAAACATCCAGCGTGACTCGAGACTCGTGAAAACAGCTATATTCGGGGGTAAACATCCAGATAAACGGGATAATAACTGAAGCCTTTGAAAGCCGAGAACTAGTCCTCGCTTTAACGTTAGCCAAAGGCCAAAGACTTAAACAATGACAACATCTGCAGGCTTTGAGAAATGGTTTCATCATGTTAGCTTGATTTCACAGTAAATCATCATGTTGCCAGACCTCCTAAATTCGGTGGGTCCGTTTATGATTGATGGGTGTAAGCGATCAAAATTATGATGTGCGTTCCAATTAGTCATTTGTAAAACTGAACGGTTCTGAAGCGTGATTGGTACGGCTACCCGTTTGCATTGCTACTCAACACTTAAATGAGTGTATTCATGGTTTTAGAGGGGTTTTGTTTCAGACTCTGTAACTGTCTCATCAGCAAAACATTGCCAAACTGGTCAGAAAATAAAGTAAATAAATAAATAAATAAATAAATAAATTTTCAATATTAATTTTTTTTTAATTTATTAAATCTATGCTAATGATACAGTTTATATATATATATATATATATATATATATATATATATATATATATATATATATATATATATATATATATATATATGTGTATATATATATATATATATACATATATATATATATATATATATATACATATATATATTTGTATATATATATATATATATATATATATATATATATATATATATATATATATATATATATATATATATATGTTATATATGACATCAAAATAAAGAAGACATGTCTACCAAAAATTTGCATCAAGTTTTTCATCAAGTTATATTTATTACAAATCATTAATTTTGGGGAATCACACCACATGACATTTTACAACCAACAGCTAGCCATGCCTTACTTGTCATAGAAAGTTTTATTTTATTTTTATTTTATTTATTATAATACTTTTAAAAGACTTCACTGATTTCACTATATACATATATATTCGTATATATTTTTGGAGAGGTCGCACCACATGACATTTTACTATTGAAAAATTAATTGTTCAGTTATATATATCTCTCTATATATCTATATACAATGCCTGAGGAAAATATGTTATTACTCTTTACTTGCTGGTTACGCCATATTAAAATTTTTCACCTGGACTATTATAATAGCTTTCAAAAACATGATATATAAACACGAATACGAAAATAAAAAAAATACATTTATTGCCACAACTTATAAAGTACAGCTTAGTTTTAGACAAAATTCTAAATGGATTTTTTTTTTCATTTAGTCATGATAGTATAATTTATTATACTATATTAAACATTGTAATATATTAAACATTATGTTGGTCTTTTAACTGGCCTATTAACTGGGTTTGATTACTAAACAAAATGGCAAAGCCTACTTTGAATGTTGACCAATATTTGACATCACGGTCTCTTTTAAGTAAACAACACGTGTTCTTCGCCCATAGGGGCTGTTCTAGTTTCTAAATAGTTAAACAGGGAAGTACGAGATGATGAGTGAACTGACGGCTTCATGCAGTGTTGGAGCTTTATCAATTACTAGGCAGTTTCAGGACACTTGGCAGGGTTGTATTCACCCTGTCTAACATGTTGCTGAACAGACGCAAAGCGAGCTCCTCATTCATGCTGCGCATTGGAATCCAACATCTGGCGGTTCTGACAAAAAAAGAGGAAGGAGGTGTTAGTGCAAGATCAGCGCTAATGGAAGTACAGCAGAAGCCTTACCTGAGGCCCTCAACAGCTCTTTTCTCGAAGAACCGCTGCCTCAGATCTAGTTTAAGCTCAGATGTTTGCATGTTTCCTCTACTGAGACTTAAAAAATGAGTTGGTTGTAGAAGCCAAAAAGCCATTTTACTTCTCCTACAGCGGAAGCGTATGCAAAGTTCGCAATGAAGCTTTGGAGATCCACACAGAGCATGGCACCTTTATAGCACACTGACAAAAAAAAGAAGAAGAAGAAGAAGAAGCTTCGGACACCAATTGGGTAAAATAAAATTAGCCCAAGTTTTGCAGCTAATTAGTTACACATGGGAGGCTGCTTGAAAAAGTAGGTTGTGGGAGAGGAGCTTGAAAAGGTGATGACATTTCCAACATCTTGCAGCATTTTGTGGTGTGGGAAACTTGCTGCAAACAATTCTGTCCGGGACGCGAATGTTGAGGCAAACTCTTCCAGCAGAAATTCCACGCAACTGCAACAGAATAAAGGCAGGATGGGCTCTAGGCTAATAAGTGTTTCGTGATTGATTGCTCGGATCTTAATATTTAGAGGGGCTTACTATAATTAGGTTCAAATTCTGTGACAATGGTCTAGCCCTTCCTGCTATCCTTCTGAAATGCACTTCAGATTTATGGATTTTGTTTTAATGATGTAAATGTTTTATTAAGCAGCTTTATAGTGTTTATGCCTGCAATTCCAAACAATGTGCACACAGCAAGGATTTTGTGAGACTCTAAAGCGGGTCTTACTTGTATTTTGGTCGGACTGGTGGAGTAAATAAATGATAATGAATTTCTTGTGTTCGAATATTTCAACACAAACAAACAAAATGCCTATTTGAAGTCTCTGCGACATTCCGACTTGAAAAAACTGATTTCCTGTCAGTTCATGAATTTGAATGACAGGAAGATGAATTTAGTGAACTGAAACTAAATACAGTCACACAACAGTCTTTAGTTCAATGCAAACTTTGTTCAACATAACAAACAAAATCTGACTAATTATGCATATTAGTTCCCTAGTGTAGTGCAGTGTTTGATTTTTTTTTAGCATAATCAAAACTTTAAATGTATATGTGTCAAATACAACACAAAATGATTGGCTTAACTGTATTAAACAATACTGCCGTTATCTACTGTATGGGGAAAATTGAAGCATTCTGGTAAATTGAACATTTTTCTACTGTGGTCGATATATAAATTAAAAGTTAATTATAAAAGGTTAGGAATAATTCATATATATTTTAACAAAGAAATCTATTATGATTACCAAGGCTATATTTGTTGATACAGTAAAAATACAGTAAAACTGTAATTTATTTTTTCTATTGTAATACATTGTAAATGCTATTTATTGATTTATTGAAAAGCTGAATTTTCAGCGTTATTACTCCATTCTTCAGTTCCAAATGATTACATATATATATATATATATATCTCAACAGTTTTATTTGGAAACCATAATGCATTGGAAACTCCTGAAACATATTTGGCTACAATTATTTTCTTCTTTAATAGGGTTAAGTTTTGATTTCAAGTCAAACTCTTCACTGCGTGCAAGGCAAAATTCAGAAATTTAATCAATCCTTGTCGAACTATAACATTTCAGTTCATGATTCAGACAAAACAAATCCATCTTTCATGTTCCATGGAACTCGCATTGGTTTGGAACGACATGTGAGTGAGATTGAATGATGACAGAATTTCTGATTTCGGGTGTTCCCTTAAAGCAGAGACAGGGCCCAGTTTAACTCGTCAATATCACTGGAATAGCTTCCGAATTGTGTCCCTTGAGCGAGGAAATTAACCTCAGCTCGCTCCAGGCAGACTGTCCGTGTAACAAGTGTACTCAAATTCCCTTTGGATAAAAAACCATCCGGGTAACTAACAAATAACCAACAAATGTTGTTGACACTGTAAGGTCACTTGTTTTAACTGCGCCTGGCTCTCTGGTGCCTGAATCGAGCTCAGGGCTCCAGTCAAATTTGCCGTCATATATTTCACCAGCACATTGAATTCTACTCTATAACATGAACAGAACTTCATTTTAAAGTGGCCACTAAGGGATCTAGGTCTGGAAACAAACAGACAGCGGCCTTGCCAGAAATCTCCAAAGCAGAGCGCAGCAATGTATTAATGTCATTAATCAGCTCCACATGTGAACATGGAGTTGAGCGAGCGATAGAGAAAGAGGAAACCTGAGGTAGAAAGATGAGTGAGAGAGAGGGGGAGCTGGAGGACTGTGGGATATGACAGGACCACGACAGTGCCTCAAAGAAGTAGTTCATCCAAAAATGGAAAATCTTGTCATTATTTTGTCATTATTTACTCCCCTCGTCTCATAGGAAAACAATCTGCTGTTGACAAAGGGCTTTCATGCTCTTCTAAAATACTTTTTATGTCCCCTTTGACAAAAATATATGGTCCTATACAGTAAGTTTACAATGAAACCGATATCTTCAATAAAAATTCCCCATGGTTTTAGAAAATCAAGGATATTTATTGCAGTCCCTTGGTTTTGGAAGGGAATTACTAGCTTTGGAAGATGAAACATACTAATCATAGACTTGAATTACAATACAGATGCCTTGATAAAAAGTTTCTCCAGTAAAAGTCCAAAGCGCTTTTAAATTTTATTTAAAACATACAAAGAGTTGTATTTGTATGCACTTTGGTTTCAAGTGCAGTACTTAGTATTTAGTTATTGCAATTTGATATGCTGCATCCTGTTGCAAACAATACTTTAGTTTAAACACAGGCTTCTAAAGATCTGGAAACAGACAGGATAGAGCATAAAAAGGTCTGACCTTATTACGAATTATTATAAATCACAAAATAGACATCAGCGTTCAAGCTTTTTGTGTAAAGAGCATAAACAGTTACATGTTTATATAGCAATATATAAACATACAATATATTTCCCTCCTCAGAATTCAAAGCTTACAATTCTCAATTTGGATTTTTTTTTTTTTTTTCAGAAATGCGAGTTTATATGTTTACATTTCGCAATGCGATTGGTCTAGTTTGGTCTAGTTTTGTGCTTTCATTGTGAATTGTCCAAAATAATGATTTGCCAATGAATAGAACATCGTTATCATGTTGCAGTGCAGGTGATATCTTCATTTCAAAATAACATTGAACCATTTATTCATTTATTTTTATGTAGTCACGTATAAAAAGCAAGCTATTATGTTTTGGACAGAGGTGGGTAGAGTACCCAAAAACTTTACTCAAGTAAAAGTAAAAGTAATTCTAGAAATATTTACTCAAGTAAAAGTAAAAGTACTAGTCTTGAATAGTTACTTGAGTAAGAGTAAAAGAGTATCGGATAAAAAATCTACTCAAGTAGTTAGTTACTAGTTACTTTGGGTCATATATACGGAGCCTTTTTTTATATAGATATATAGACAAAAAAATGTATGTAATGTATGTGTGTGTGTATAAATGTATATATTTCATCAGCCTTTAATCCAATTTATGTAATTTATTATAAAACCCTGTCTGTTTATTTAAGTAACAAATATAGGTGTCATGCCATAACATATTTTTAATACGACTGACTTTATTTTAAATGTGAATTTAACATTGAAAGTTAATGTGATATAAATATTAAATCTAATCTTTTAATAAAATACTAATCTTTCATTGTTCAGAAAGAGAGCAAATAACATTTACATTATTAAACATAATTTTCACTGACAGTCTAGATTTCATTCACTCTCAGAAACTACCATTAAAATCACTGAAACTGTTAACACTGTGAAATCAATATCTTAATTATAGATTCGTACACACATCTGCACTTTGTTGTTTCTGACGAGAGAATTCGGCAGAAAGAGGTATTCAGTAAGTGAGCGAGTGAAGGAAGCACCGGCATTTCAGCGATGACTCATCGGAACGCCTCTGATTGGCCTGATTGCATTCAAAAGCTCAACAGAACCGTGTGTGATTGGTTAATGCGCAGCGCTGTAAAAACGCGTCTGTCTCTGGCTCAGCGCCAGCAAGCGATCACAGATCTGAATTTAGCAGCTGATGATATGACTTGCTGAACGTACTCGCACTGGTGTGATTGTATTAAAATTAATAAAATCTTAATCGGCTATTCTTTGTCTTTTGGAAGCTGCATTCAACCTGTTATAAGCCACACACGTACAACAAACTAATGTCACAGTGGTATCGTGTACTGTAATCGAATGTAGCCCAAGTCATTACCTGTTAAACAGTAGACAGCACACGCGTTCATCTAATAAGGATCTCCATCGCAAGCAAAGAATAGCCTTTGCAGATTAGCTTTCAATTCAGTGCAGTTCCATAGCCCCGTTTTCAACGCTGCTAATATTCTTAAACGTTACAACTCTGAGTGAACCGCTTCAGACGCTCAGCTCGTGCAGCATGGAACTGAACGACTCAATCAAACTGATTCATGAACCAATTCACTCGTTTGCCAATTGGTTTGATCAAGCCTTTGAACAGAGTTGACTCAAAAGAATGAATCATTCGCGAATGGGCATCGCTCATTGTCGAGAGAAAAGTAGACGGCGCGTTTGGAATAAACTGAAGCATTTATTGCATTAAGATAAAGTAACGAGAGGGGCGTCGCCCACAGTAACGAAGTAAAAGTACAGATTTTTCCCAAAAAATGTACTCAAGTAAGAGTATAAAGTACCCATCTTTAAATATACTCCGAAAAGTATTCGTTACCCCGAAAAATTACTCAAGTAAATGTAACGAAGTAAATGTAACTCGTTACTACCCACCTCTGGTTTTGGAACGTAGTAAAGTAAAAGCAAGAAGTTGGCTACTTAAACACATTAAAGAAGATAATTTGGCCCTGATAATAAACACACTGGTTGGGCCACATACGATTGAGATTGATATTTGTTTAGAGTTTAACAGGGGTTATCTCATTTCACAGGACAGAACATTCCTGAACATTAGAAGACATCTAGTTGGAGATATCTTGGGAAGTAACCACAGAGATAAAGTATCAAATGGAATGAATCACAGAAAGAAGCTGAATGTCATAATTTGTCAGATAATGTACACCCTTCTAATTCAAAATGTCCCTGATAATGTTGTCCAGCAGGCTTTGGGTGTAAAATTAGTTGTGACATATTCCCTACAGTCTAAGTCATATTTCAGCTGTTTAAAAGTATTTTCAGATTCTTTCTTCAGACGCTTTTGGCCCAGGAGCTTCAGGAAAATTCAAAACGTAACCTTCAAAATTGATCCATAGTTAAGCTCATAGCTTATAAGAGTAGTTGAATACCTCGCTGGAGGTCCTACACTGGAAATGCATGGGTTTTGATACAGTGTTTTAGATTATTGGCTGTTTAGTTTAGCTCATGCACAACTTGTCTATTATTTGGTAATAGTGTATTGGAAGATCATCTATCAATGTTCCACATTGTCTCTACAGAAGGAACTCGTTTACCTCATATTTGCTGAGGTCAAAGCTGTCTAAAACTATTTGAATTCATGGACTCACATTCCCAACAACTTCCACTTGGCAGTGCTTTCCTTCCTTGACCAGTTCCTTGGAAGAAGGGGTTGACCTGACCTGAAAAATTGTTTGTAAAGCAAAACACAGTAAATACATACATACATACATAAGTGTAACTGTGTTATGATAAGAACATGCAGAGATAATCAGGAGGAAACCTTGCCAATGGGGCAAAACAAACAAAACAAATAAAATTGGAAAATGAGACAAAAAAATACATATTTCTGTACCTTTTCTGTACTTTAATTACATTTTTAATGTAATAATGAGGAATAATTTTCTAAAAATACAAATCTGAAAGATTGGAAAATAAGTGCCTCAGCTTTTCGCACAGGTTAAGTGTTGTAAAATCATAAAGTAGTGAAACTGTATGATAATAAGCTTCATTTTGAGAGAATAAATTAAAAAAAAATAGTTATAATCATCTTACACTTGATTGTTATTTATTAATACATTTTAAGATATATTCTGTTGTTGTTGTTTTTTTTTGCAGTATGACATTTTTCAAGCTGATATTGGAGCTGAATGCACAAAAAAAAAAAAAAAAAAAACAAGAAAAGAAAATCTACAAAAGTGAATGCTTGGGAAAATAATTCCCCAAGCTTTTCTCACGGGAGATTTAGGTGTTGAAAAATCATCAGGAAGATAATTGAGTGATAAGCATAGCTGAATCATTAGCAGAGGGCTCTTGGGTCTTAAATTAAGACCGGTTTTGACACTTCAGATTGACTTGTGCTCAAGTGTAAGACGAATTCCAGTATGGGGCTCAGGCAGCTTGCAGAGATATCACTTGTGTTATTGAAACACGGCTCTATGGCAAAGTGAAAGACTGAGACACGGGCGGCAGCACAACGTCTCCATTTAGACCACTGAAAAACAGCTGCATCCAAATATTCCCTCTCAGTAACCCAGAGGGGTCCCAAGCCATTGCCTACAAAGCCTTTAGATGGCCCCTTCAACCCCCCTTGTCCACCACTCTAGACTAGAAATGGATTCCAGCACTGGTAATGCTGAGCAGGAACAAATGGGCTGTAGACCACCCCTACAACCCCAGTGCTCCTCCAGCTCCACCGCTTACACAAATAAACCGCCAAAGATTTAATGACGTTGGGCTTTGAGATCTTTTTTTCAGCCCTGCTTGTTCATTGAAAGATCAAACAGCTCTCATGGATCGAACGATTCTGGGAGAGAGGTGAAATATTCATCTCATAGCTTCCCAGCATGAAGCTGTATATTGTCTTTTCCGTATTTAAGGCTGAAACGCACATGAATTAACTCTCGCCATCTTGTAGACAAATGGTCAAGTTTTACTTTCCATTTATAATGTCGACAAATTACTAATGTTAACCCCCTCCATAAGGCTGTGGAAATTTTATTTCGGCACTTCGACATCAACAAGACACTCCGGTTTGTTTACACACGCTAGTCATACAACACGTAAAGTTAGTATTGCTAAATCGTTGTTATCCATCAACGCTTTAAGATGTTTTTCATGGCTGTAGAAGACATGGATTGAAAAATATTTCCCATCTCATGGGAATCTACGAATAGTGTGTTATGTAACATTTGCATTGCTGTATTCGTGGGAGCTATACCGTCTTTATTATCTTTTCCATGTTTAACTCTGAAGAGTGATTGCGCATCAACTCTATCTTGAAGACAAGCGGTTGAGTTATATTTTCTAGCTTGTGTTGACAAATGATGCTAACGCTAACATTGTGAGGCCATGAAAACTTTTTCAGCACATCGCTAATGTGCTAATGCACTAGTGCGGACATCAACAATCCCAGTTTGTTTACACATACTAGTCATGCAACACAAAGTTAGTATGGCTAATCTATAGTTATCCATTAATGCTATATGTTTTAGATGTTTTCACAGCTGAAGAAAACATGTTTTGAAAACTATTTCACAACTCAAGAGTGTCTACGAGTTGCACATCATGTAAAGTTTGCATTGTTGCAATTCACGAAGCTGTATATTGCCTTTTGCTTGTTAAGCTCTGTGAAACAACAAATTAACTGCCACCATCTTGAAAAAATGGTTGAGTTTTACTTCACATTTTTGTGTGAAGTAAAAACTGTTGCTAGAGCTAATAATGTGGAATCACCACTATTGTGGACATTTTATTTCAGCACTAGTGCTAGTGCAGATGTCACCAAGACACTCAGGTTTGTTTACAAATTTAATACGTAATGTTAGTCATGTAATACAAAGTTAGCATTGCCAAATTGTAAATAGTTTGCTCAATCCATCATGTTAGTTTGAGCTGTTTTTATGGCTTAAGAAGATATGCATGAAAAATTATGTTTGCTGGAAGCTGTATATTGTCTTTAACTCTGAAGGACGAAATATGCTTGAATCAACTCTTGCCATCTTGAAGACAACTGGGCAAGTTTTACTTTATATTTTATGTTATATAAATGATGCTTATGTTGTGTAACCCCCAATGAGGACATGTAAACTTTATTTCAGCACATCGCTAGTGTACTAGTGCACTACTTTAGACATCAAAAAGACACTTGAGTTTGTTTACACAAACAATTTTACATGATAGCTGCACAACACAAAGTTAGATTTTTTTTTTTCAAGACTGTGAGAGTTCATTTATGCACATTGTTTCCCCCAATACACAGCTCCTGGGAATGTGGCAAAACAAATTCACATTGCTTGCCTGAGATTTAAATGCTTTTCAACTCATATCTTCTTCAGCAACGAAAACATTTCAAACTAAGGGCACTATGGAATCCATTTATTTATTTATTTTTCCGAAGTTCCACGTTTTTTTTTGTATTTTATTTATTTAAAAAATAATAATAATTCTCGACTTATTTTCAATAGTTAAATTACATTTTATAAATCAAAAAGCATGTTTAATTAATTATCATGAAACTCATTAAACATTCAACAAAAATTATGTTTGGATGATTTTTTCCCCTCAAAAAAAAAAAATATATATATATATATATTTATTGTTAACCGATTCTGTGTTTTAGCATGTCTAATTATTTTAATGCATAAAACAACTTAATTTCTTAAGTTAGCCTTATGAGTGTTTTGTTTTTTTGTTCTCAGAAATTCTGTGTTTTGAATTTACATTTCTGGTTATCAAATGAAGGCCTACAACATTAATTGCATTTATCTTTTAATTTTTAAAAATTAAGCAAACTTAATTTTTTGGCAAACCAAGGGGATTTACTATTAAAATTAAAGCTTGGAAGAAATGTTGTGTGATTATTCCTTAAAAAAAAATTATGTTTGTTTTATTTTAGTAGTAGTAGTAGTAGTAGGCTATGTACATTCTACTGAAAAATAGTAATAGGCACATGTCTTCAAATCAAACTGGACTTTTATTTTGACGTATTGCCGTGAATACCTTTACAGTTCTGTGTATGTGATATGACGCTAGTTTTAATCAAATCACACATTTATAGTTGCTACAATATCACTATATCGTTTGTTTGATTACATCTATAACTGAATCTTACCGTACATTTCTGCCATATGTTAGTAAATTTTGCATAGTCACCACTTTTAAGCTACTACTAAATATATCGTAGAAACTTAATTTTCTGTAAAGCTACTTTGCAGTGATTTGTATTGTGAAAAGCTGTATACAAATAAACTTTAACTGAATTGAAATGAATTTAATTGAACTGAACAACACACTCCAAGTTTAAGTCATCATTTAAGTCATCAAGTTTGTCGTATAACGCATAGAGTTAGCATTGCTAAATCATAGCTATCGGTCAATGCTAGTTTGAGATGCTCATGGGCGTCAACGAGTCATGCAATATGTAATACGTAATTGCCACATTCCCGGAGCCTGTATAATTTAATTTACACATTTAACTCTGAAGTGTGAAAACTGAATAGATTTACTTCCACCCTCTTGAAGACAAATAGTTGTTTTACTTTCCATTTTTATGTTGACAAATGGTTCTGGTGCTGTTGCTAATGCTAATGCTTTGTAACCCCCTCCATGATGCCATGTAAACTTTATTTCAGCACATCACTAGTGTGAACATCAAGAAGATGCTTCAGTTTTTTGAACATTTAAGTCATTCTGTTTGTTGCACAACACGCAAAGTTAGTATTGCTAAATCAGAGCTATCCATCAATGCTAGTTTGAGATGTTTTCACGGCTGAAGAAGACATGCATTGAAACGTATTTCCCACCTATGAGTCACACAACATGTAAAGTTTGCCTTGCTGCATTCCCAGAAGTTGTCTTTTCTTCGTTTAACTCTAAAGGGCGAGAAGCACATTTATTAACTCTCGCCATTTTGACATAAAAATAGAAAGTAAAACTTGACCATTTGTCTTCAACAAATGACGCTAATTCTCCCTCTCTGTGAGGCTGAGGAAACTTTATTTCAGCACATTGGTGGTGAGCTAGTGTGTGGACGTCAACAAAACACTCGGGTTTGTTTACAGATTTAAGTCATCACGTTAGTCGCGCAACATGTAAAGTTTGCATTGCTAAATCGTAGCTATCCATCAACGCTAGTTTGAGATGTTTTCTCGGCTGAAGAAGACGTGCATTGAAAAGTATTTCCTCCTCGTGAATGCCTATGAGATTCAAACATATTTCTACCTCAGAGAGCAGGGATCATGTTCAGGATAACATATTCTGTGGACTATGTCAAATTCCTTCCTTCCTTCCTTTTGATTCCTGTCTTTTACCCAGTTCCAGTTATGCTAGTTTTTCTTCTAAGGTAATTTGTATGGCCCTAACCAAAATAGGACGTAAAATAATATTAAACACTGACAACAAACATTAAAATGTGATCATTAGGCAATTTCACAGATTTACCAGAAAAATTCCCTATCATTACCAATCATTTTGACAGCACGTCAAAGACTTTAACAGTGTGAATATATGCAACTGTGAGAACAGTTCTCAGCGGATAGCGACTGGGCTCAAACCACATTTGCCAAGATAATGTGTTTTTCAAACACATTAAACATTACTTACTGTAGGCCATTTCCTTCAAAACCCCTTCTGGGTTTGAAAATCCTATTGAGCAACTTATCTTAAGTTCAAGTGTGCTTTTGATTTTGCATAATTTAATGCAACTGCATATCAGTTTAAAAACTGCTTGTTTATGTCAGTTGCAATTATGGTAAATTCAGTTTGAGAAGTATGGTGACAAATTAGAATTTAAAATAGATGCTTTAAATGGATTAATTGTCCATTGCTACATGAGAGTTGGACAACCGTGGTCTAAAACTGGCTATGGCTCTGTTCCAAACCCAGTGAGCTGTTTTTACTGTCTTTTGCCTACACCGAGAGCTACATTCTAAGCCTGCAACCCATCATGGTACTTCATAAGTGACTGATGTAAAATTCTACATTGGCAACTCATTCTACTAGCGCTTTTTATGATATGCGACTCGCTATTGATGTTGGTACGTTGCCAAGCTAACTCAAAACTTGAAGTGTAACAAATGCAGTCACCCAATATTAGGAAAATATTATACTGAATTGTATACAGTTCATATTTGTTAGTGTAAATAACACAGTGAAAAAAAATTGTTTCCCAGTAAAGTGTCTAAATATCATTCAAACAGGTTTACTACTGGCATATATTTCCTCTTGTTTCAAACAGAATTTCACTTTGTCTATTGATCTTATTGTAAACAATTAATTCCTGGATTTTTTTTCTTCTTGTTTTAACCCTCTGGGGTCTAAGGGTATTTTTGGGGCCTGGTGAAGTTTTGTCATGCCCTGACATTTGTGCTTTTTTCAGTTACTTATTGTTACATCCTAAGATGTATGTCATTGTTGCTGTTAATACTGTGTGTTAACTCCATATGTAACTGTGCTTCATTGATGCTTGACATCCTGGTGGGAGTTGTAGTTTTTGTTGCTTTTCCTCTGTTCCTCCCTGTCCTCTCACAGAAGACCTAATTGATGTCACCTGTTCCTCGTCAGAGCTGTGGAGAGGAGCTTGTATTTAAACAGAGGGAACGGACACAACACCAGAGAGAGTTTGGCTTGTCTGTTTTCCCAGTTGGTGGTTTAAGCAGCAGTGGTGCTACTGCTTTAAGAAAGCCTGTTGTATTTGATTGCTATTGTGTGATCAGGGCCTGTAGTGTATCTTCAAGACAGCCTGTTGTACTGGCTGTAGTGATTAGAAATTTGTTTCTGTTTTATTCTTCTGCTTGCAGACGCAGTAAGGAGGTCAATGATCAACTTATGCTTTTCTTCTGGTTTTGTAGAACAATGAGGAAGTCAGGGAAGAGACCTGTTGTTGATTTTGATGTTTTGTTTGCTAGGTAAGTTAGATTACTTTGTTTTCAGTTAGCATCCCCTTTTTGTTTGTTATTTTGGCCTTAACCCCCTCCTGAAGCTACAAGCGTCTTATTCTTTCTTTTTGAATTACCCATATTGTTAAACCTCTAATTTTCCCTTACCCTTTAATGCTGTACAAAGACTTTACATTGTAAATAAAATCTTGAAGAGTTTGAGTGCTGGGATTACGGATCGTCAACTCTCTCTCACTATTTTGTCTGCAAGTTCACCGACACAATTGTTAATTTTTCTTAAATAGCATATGTTACTCCCCTTGTCACCCCTAGACACAGAGGGGGACGTAACACTTATACACATCTAAATGGCTAAAGTCAGCATGAAATGGAAATTCACTCTTTTTATTATCTAAATGTATGTTATTGAGACTTACTGAGAAGCATTAAGCAGGTCTTGTGTGTTTAAAAAAAAAACAAAAAATTTTTTTTTATTGCCTTGGCATTGGGAGTACGCCTACAATGACTTGGTCTTTGTGAGTATGTGTGTGTGATTCAGTGTGAGCGTGAGTGTGATATGGTCTTCTGAACATGCAGAAGAATACCAGCAACTTTCCAAATTTTCCTTTGCACGTTACAATCGCCAGGGGTACAGATCTGGCTGGTGGGCTCTGGCCCACAACAACAAGTGTAGGAGAAATGCTAATGTAATCAAATATATTAAATACATGTGCATGTGTTTAGAACAAGAGAAGAAAATGGCTTTGTTCTGAACCTCTGTTCCTTTTTTTTTTTTTTTTTTTACGATTCCCCCAAATGTTTGATGTTTAATGTTTTCTCTTTCTCTCTCTCTCTCTCTGCATGGCAAGCCAAAAGACTTCAACCTCAGGAAATTTTAGAGAATATTACCATGACATAGACTTAAAAAATGTAAAGATTATTTCATCAAAAGTAAACATTCTGTAATCATTTACTCACATTCATGCCATTACAAACACACGTCTTTGAAAGGTTAAATCAAATAATGTACTGTTAGTTTATGTATTTATTTATATTGCAATTACAATAAATGGTAATTTTATTCCCAAGCTTTATTTTTGAATAAAAATATTCATAAATCTATCATATCGGTGTACTGTACATATACACATATATCTTACTTAAGTATTTTGGTCTTGTTTTCCAGTAAATTTGTCTGAAATTTTGTATAGTATATAAAGATGTGTTTAACTGAGAAGCATAAGTAAATATTAAGAGTTTATGCTTATACAGTAGTACAAATACCACTATCACAATATTATTATTTTTTGACTTCATTGGCAGATACTGTTTCTTGTTTAAAGCATAAATTAGCATTTTTCAGAAAACAAGATTAATATCTTAAGTCATTTTTCTTCTCAAGTAAATATTGGCCCCATTCACTTTCATCATAAGTGCCTCATCATACTGTAACTTTATTTCTTTGCATTTAGTGCATTTTTATGCATCAGTGTAATCCATAAATAACAATGTCATGAATGTGATGAAAAAAAAAAAAAGTAAAAGACAAATGTGAGGAATTTACGGCATGGCTGCTTGGTCAGAACTGATACAAATCTGCAGAGGTCTGCCTGGAGACCAGCTCCTGCTTACAGTATCAAGTATGTCCAAGAATAGCCGGCTTGTCTGATCGCTGTAGTGCATGGGGCCAGCAGTGTGTGTGGCCAAAGTTTGCCTCTCTGCCACATGTTCACACGTACTCAAACACATTTCACTTCACTTACATGCCTGCACTCACCCCATCACTACAAAGTCACATATGTCGCACCATGGCTAGAAGGGTTTTCATTGTGGTTGGCCGGGTCAGAGGAAGCCAAGCAGATTTACTACAACACAATAACAAATGTAGAAACTTGTTGTGACTGATAAACCAATAAAGCAACAGAAAATTAAGTCACAACTCTACAAAAAGTTATACTAACCACTTACCACATGCAAACGGCTAAACAATGCACTATATAGCACTGCACTCTATTAATTCTTACTCTTTTGATTGGAAACATGCTCTTTTGTATGAACTTTGGGGCTATTAAACATTGAACCTTCTTCATAACTGTAGAACACCACAGCAAAAGTCTATAGCAATAACACCCAAAACAGTAACAAGCCAAAATCTCTATAATTTATAATTTAATGAGAACCAATTAACCAGCCCAATCTCATGGAAATTCATACATAATAAATAAATGCTAAATTGTACGTATTTTACGAGTTCCCCAATTTGTATGAATTCATATGAATTGTCTACGTCTAAACCAGCCCCTAAACCAACCCGCCAATGGGGTCAAGACAAATCATATAAAATCATACGAATAAGCCGCGTCGTAACATATGTACAAACTGGTCATGGGATAGCATTGAATTAACTACCTATCAACATGTTAACGAACACTCAGAACACTATAGAAGCCATTAAACAATGACCTAGCAGAGGTTGACGAAGTACACTATTTAAGTACTTGAAGAATTATTGAATAACTAACAGGTGATTATTCATTAAGACGTAAGACGGACCTGAGACTCATACTCGCGGCTTTGGGTTATAAGTCCGACTCTCTAACCATAAGTGAAGTGAAGTGAAAGTGACATTCAGCCAAGTATGGTGACCCATACTCAGAATTTGTGCTCTGCATTTAACCCATCCAAAGTGCACACACACAGAGCAGTGGGCAGCCATTTATGCTGCGACGCCTGGGGAGCAGTTGGGGGTTCGATGCCTTGCTCAAGGGCACCTAAGTCGTGGTATTGAAGGTGGAGAGAGAACTGTACATGCACTCCCCCCACCCACAATTCCTGCCAGCCCAAGACTCGAACTCACAACCTTTCGATTGGGAGTCCAACCCTCTAACCATTAGGCCACAACTTCCCCTTTGTTTAGAATAAGGCCAGGACTGCCACAAACTAACACTCTATAGAGTCCACCAACCAACATGCTCACAACCACCCAACATACTATAGATACCGCTTATTGATACCCTAGCAAAAACCAAGAACACCCTAGCAATCACCCAGACAATAAGATTACCTATCTACTACCACCCTAACCTTCCCAACAGAGCACCAGAGCAACTTATAAGTAACTTCCTAGAAACCACTTGAAAAAACACAACTGTTAAGCAATGTGCTAATGTTTAGAATTCCCTAGTAACATACTAGCAACTAGTGTTGTCAAAAGACCAGGTGCTTCGGTACCAAGTGAGTGCTAAAAAAATGAAAATGTGACGGTAGCATGTTTCTTTGAGTACCGATGGTACATAGGACCCGGTCGACCCGGATTTTGACGCATACAGCGCTATGATTTCCGCAAAGCAGAAAACGCGGACGGAATTTCAAAATACAGTAATGTATTACATTGTAATATGGACAGTCACCGAATTTGGCCAAGTTAGCATAAATTAATCAAATCAAATCTCCGTATGGACCAGTATCAGTAAATATTAAGCCGCAAAAGTTGGTTGAAATGTGAATCGTGCATTTTCTGCGTGTCTCTGTGTGAATGAATGAATGGTTTGTTTACTACATAGACTGAAGCATGTGACACTTGCAGTAATGAGGATATAAATACATAAACAACATCAGCAGAACTGCCCTTCACAAGTATTTTACCGTTTCGTTTGAGTAAAACCAGTGTCAATTTAAACGTATTCACGTCAACCCGTCAAAATAAAAGTTAATTTTTACATAAAGGCGTTGTGCTAGAGATATTACTATTATTTAGTAGAATGTATGTGATACTGATACTGCTATTGAAAAAATGTATACAACTTTATTTTTTAAAGAAATAAATCACACAATATTTCTTCCATGTTTTAATTTTAATAGCAAATTTTATTTACCCAAAAATAAAACGTGTTATACCCTAGCAACCACTTCAAGCACTTTATCAACCTAGCAACCAATTAAAACATCACATCAACTGCCTAGCAACAGCTTAGTCATAGTGTACCAAACCAACACTTAGATTGTCCTGGTAACAACCTAGTGACTTCCTAGCAACCACCCAGAACCTTGTAACAACCGTACAGTAAATTATAGTCACTATAGAAACAGCTTAAAACACCAGAACAACCTAGAAACACCAAATAAATCACCTAGTGACATCCTAGCAACCACCCAGGACCGCGTTTCCCAAAAAGCATCAAAAGTTTAAAGGGATGGTTCACCGAAAAATCTAAATTATGTCATTAATAACTTACCCTCATGTAGTTCCAAACATGTAAGGCCTCCTTTCATCTTCGGAACACAGTTTAAGATATTTTAGATTTAGTCCGAGAGCTCTCAGTCCCTCCATTGAAGCTGTGTGTACGGTATACTGTCCATGTCCAGAAAGGTAAGAAAAACATCATCAAAGTAGTCCGTGTGACATCAGAGGGTCTGTTAGAATTTGTTGAAGCATCGAAAATACATTTTGGTCCAAAAATAGCAAAAACTACGACTTTATTCAGCATTGTCTTCTCTTCCGGGTCAACCACCTAAATAGATTTTCTTGATCTATATTGTTTCCTGTTTAAATTGAGTTTGCATTGTGTTATTTAGGGGTACTGTTTGCAGTTGCTCACATTTTACGGGGTAAATATGTGTTTATTCTCTTCACATTTATAGTAACAAACATTTGTTTACATGTGTTGAGTTAATGCAACAACCACAAGGCCATATGCAGAGGATGAGTTATAAGGGATGACGCAACAAAGTGTATCATAGTGCTGCTAAACATATACTCAGAAGTGTTTGTCCTGAAGGCATCTTGAATGTGTTTGTTTTCCTTCTGCAATACTCATTACAGTTTGACATCAAAGTCAACACTCAAAGCAAAATTTAATTAGAATATTGCCTTAAGGTATATGTTCAAAGTAGACAAAAAAAAAAAAAAAAAAAAACGTAAGTAGCTTGAACAACATAAATGAGAAATTTCTCCTCAATCTCAAATCAACAGACTGGTCACATTAGATTTGTGTCTCGCAAATTCAAAATATGAAGAATTTAGACAATGTAAATTTATTTTTCGAACATGCTATATTTTCACACTCACCATAAGTTCAGTGCTTTGTTTTTTTTTTTTAATTCACGGTCTTCTGATGTGACTAGCAGTACAATTTTGTGGAAAATAATGTTTTGTTAAGTACGCTTGTATAACCACAGTTCAAATTAATATCTATAAAAACCACATCAAGTCACTTCAAGTTTGTTTTTGCATACTAATTTCTATATTTGTGACCCTGGACCACAAAACTAGTCATAAGTGTCCATTTTTCAAAAATAAGGATTATACATGACATGAAAGCGGAATAAATAAGCTTCCCATTGATGTTTGGCTTGTTATAATAGGACAATATTTGGCCGAGATACAACAATTCGAAAATCTGGAATCTGAGGCTGCAAAAAAAAAAAAAAAAAAAAAAAAAAAAACGAAATATTGAGAAAATCACCTTTAAAGTTGTCCAAATGAAGGTCTTAGCAATGCATATTACTAATCAAAAATTATGTTTTTATATATTTACAGCAGGAAATTGACTAAATATCAATAATCTGGGGCTGTCGCTGATCTTTGACAATAAAGGGATTAATGAAACATGATCTTTACTTAATTTCCTAATGATTTTGGCATAAAAGAAAAATCAATCATTTTGACCCATACAATGTATTTTTGGCTTTTGCTACAAAAATACCCCAGAGACTTAAGACTGGTGTTGTGCTCCAGGGGGCGTATTACAGAAAGTTTCTTAACTAAGGTCTTAACTTAAGATGTGATATGTTAAATTGGGATTTTTCAGAAATTCGTATTACAGAAGCAAATCTTAACTTGATTTGGGATTCTCATCCTGTCTTGAAAAATCGTATCTTATCTCTAGTTATGAAATCTTAAATTGCATTATCAAGCTCGACAATCCACTGTCAGGTCTGATACCAAGCAACAAACACTGCACCAGCTGCTGAAAAGGTCAACAAAATACTAAAAGCTTCAACCTTTTGCAGCAGCTGTCTTCTTCTACGTTTCTATCAAAAACTAATAAATGATAGTTTTTTATTTAAAATAAAAGCGATTACAAAGGAATGTTTATTGTTCATGTTTTTTTTTTTTTATTGTATGGAAACATCCCAGACTGCCATTACGTTTTTTCTCTCGCGCACCCCTTGGTGGCAGCTCGTGTACCCCTGGGGGTCCGCGTACCACACTTCGGGAATCCCTGATCTATATGAAGCACATGAATATCTGTTTTCTGTTGGTCAAAGTGATGTCGTATGAGCAGATGAAATGGATGTGAAATCTACATGGAGAAATCTGTCAGGCTCACGTAGAATTATTTTCAAATTAATTTCCAATTTCATTCAAGTTTGATCAATTAGCTAAATTAATTAGCTTCATTATTATAAAAATAAATACAATTTAAACATAACATTACATGAAATGGCCTTGCATTCCTTTTCCAATTCGCTCTCACAAGAAAATGTAGCTGCATTACAAGTATGCAGTGTCCTATTAATTTGTAGTGTCGATAAATTTATGTGAATTTGCGACAAATCTAAATAGCTAAAACTTTTGCCTTTTCTTCAACTTGTTGATATTGGGTCTATGTCATGTCCAACCAATGGAAATCCAGTGTTTTGAACCCCAATTACTTTAACTGTATTGTCAAAAGCAGTTCTGCATAATATCCCAAGGTCTAATCTTGAAATATCGTGAACTTTGACATTATTTCCATTCTCCCGGATGTCTGTATGAACTCTGCATAGCTTTTTTTGAGTTGTTGGAAAGTGCTGAGATGTACCGAGGGTGTGCAGTGCAATCTGTCAAGACAAATTAGCTGCTGTTCTTCACTGGCAAACTGAGATGTGTCAAACAACGGGAGAAACACTTGCTTTCGATGATTGACGTGGAGCGATCCCACACTACATCAGTGAAACCCACCACTTTTCCCTTATTTCCAAATGTCTGACAAGGCAAACTGGAAGATCTCAGCCACAGGCCAGTGCTCAGGCACACAGCAACAGGTGCTGGCCTCTCGTCTTACAGACTTTTAAGCCTTTGTTGTCAAGTCAGGGCTGCACAAAGATGGACGATGACACTGTCAGAATATAGTTCTTTTATTAAGCATCAATATTTTTTTGCCGACAGTGACTAGTCATCTCCACAGTATGTGCCTGTTTGCATGTGTCATGTGGATTACATAACCTGAGAATATAATTGTTTTCTATTTTAATTGGTTCATTTAAACATTTCACTCTCTATAGATAAGCTCTGTTTTTCATGTCTGTAATAAGCCAAGAATACACTGAGTTTCGAAGTGAAACTAATAACTCTGCGAATGTCACATTTTGCATTATTGTAAATACTGACCAGATACAATACTGATTTTGGTAGAAACTTTTGGTAGAAAAAAAATAAAAAAAATAATGATTTTTTAAATAAAATGTATTTTTATTAAATAATAATAATAATAATAATAATAATAATAATAATAATAAACATATTTAGGAGTATTGTATATTTTCTCTGTTAAAGCATTTAGGCAGAAGCCAAAAAGGTTTAAGATCCACGAAAAGCATAATATCTGTCAAATAGGAATTTGTTAATATTCATTTCAATGGAATTTTGATTAATTTGATATACATTTTTGCACTCGCTTCTGATTATAGTTGAGCCAGACTCATCTGTCACAAAACAATAATGTGTTTAGTTTTACAAATTTCTCCATATTATATGAAGTTAAAATTATGATAATATAAAAAGAAAGTATAACAATCTATCTCAGTGCCAGTATCCGCAATTAATTAATTAGTGCCTATTTTTATTTATTTATTTTTAACCAAAAGGTCAACTGTTCCTAGATAGATTTATCATTCTTTTCTTTTTTCTTTTTTGTAAATAAATACAAAATGCTTGAATTATCAAAAATGCTATTTATAGTAAGACTTTCTACTTGAAAATGTAATTCTCCAGTAATTTAGTAATTCACTTGCTGCTTCTTTGTAATGAACTCTGAGAAGTCCTCATTTCTGATGGAGAATTGTTTCAAAACCAACTTTTTTTCTTTTTTTTTCAGTGCAGCAATTCCAGAAAATGAATTATAAACCATTTTACAATGATGAATCTGTGTTTTAACATTGCAGCTGAGAAACCAAACACACAGGAAATTCAAAACACCTTGAGTCAAGCCAAATGCAAATCATTTCTTCAAAGACTGGAGCGTTTTTTTTTTTTTTCTTTTTCTGAACTCTGGGGTTCAGATTTCAATCACTGACATTACAGAGATTGTGAAAAACAAAACATGATCTTCCCTCTCACGCTGCCTGTGGTGGCCAAAGGTTAAGCCCATTTCAAACAAGCTGGTCCGAGTTCACGCATACACACACACACGAATCCTGAATGATAAATCTCACGACTCCCCTCCACTTGCCCCCGACAATCCCAACACTTGCCCTTAAAACACTGCAAACGCTGCTTTGTGGGGAAGTGTGCAAAGCTTTCTCCATTGGTGGTCACCGCAGTAATAAAGCTGAGAGAGGCTGCATACTCCATAAAACCCATGGGCAGACGAGCACAGCTTTTACATGACTGCAGTTTAAGCAGCGCACATGGTTCTTTTCTTCTGAAAATCCATAGGGTAATAATTTGTTAATAGCCACACTGGTGTTTAGTAAATAAGTCCACTTATGCCAAGTCGGATCATTTACAATTTTCCATTTGGTGTCTCATACAACACATTTTCTCCTCTAAGAGTTACTCTAGGTTTGGGGTATATGAGAACTAGAATAAATTCAAGGGAAAACAGGAACATAAGTTTTCCGCTTGTGAAATTTAAAGCCAAGTGTGGTACCAGAGCGAACCAGAATGCATTAGACACTTCGAAATCGTTTAGGAACAACATAAGGCCTTCTCCTGCTGGAGATAACTTAGACCAAACATCCTGTTATGGCTAAATCACCTTGAATAATTCACTTAACCTAAAGCAGATTTTTCTTGCAAAAATTTTAAGTGCTAATTTGGACAAATCTCTGATATCCTTCAAGGAAATTAAAATGAAAGTTTTGATGCATTTGATTCATGTGTGTGATTTCTAGTTGTGTCCTCTTTTGGAAAGCCAAACAAAGTAGTCTCGCTTTTACAATGAAACGCACAGCAATGATAAAAGTTACGCCGACTTTCTTTGTGTGAACATTTGGGGAGTATTATGCAAATCTTCCCACATCGTGACATAGACATGGGAGGGGGGGGGGTGGCTTGTGGTGGGGTTGAATCTTAACTTTTAGCACTTTAGCAACTTTGCAGATCATACACTCCAAAGAGAAAGGAAAAAGTCACAATGGTAAGATGCGGCAATTATGAAATACGAGGTTGCAATTTCAATATACAAAGTAGTTTATAAGAGTTTATAATTATGAAATACAAAGCAATCACAATTTATCAATTCACAACTGCAAGAAATTAAGTTGCAACTCAGAATTACATAGTGATCAGTGACCTTTTTTAAGAGCATGTAAGACAATATTCACTTTTTGTTGTCTCTGTAAAAAAAAAAAAAAAAGGAAAAAAGTATTTTTCTAATTACACGCATTTCCTTGAAAGTTTGCAAATGTAACAATGATTCACATACTCCCACTGACTGCCTGTGTGTGGCTGAGATGAGACATGGTTTCAATTATAGTGGCATAAAAATTGGTTTGTTGGGTCAGGGTTGGCACGAGGGTTGCCCACTGTTGTCATTCCCCAAAAGGATTTCCCACCCAGTCCATAGACACGCATTTAAGCTGTCTTTAATTCTAAACACATTTCTTTTAGTGGAAATCAATGCAAAAACTCTCAACAAAAAAATGACAACATTTTACCTGATGAGGCCCTAATGAGTGAGATTTATTTCTGTTGATTACGACAGCAATGGAAAAGATACAAACTGTAATGAAAAACTGTGTTGGGGAAGCTTAGAAATCACACATTTCGAAACTACAAACAGACATTTGGCTAATGGTGTCCCATTTTATTTTTAGCTATTTTTTTTGTTGTGCCAAACATGTAGTAGCAAACTTCTTTGGAACTATTGAAAGGCTACTTTTAAGACACATTCTATTTAAAAAAACAATGTAATTAAATATGTTACAGTATTTCTTTTGCTACAATAAGTTAGTGTAAAATTGTATGCTGAAAGTCAAGATGGCGGATGGCAAAATGCCGGAAGTTAGAGAAATTTTTATTAAAGTATGAATAAACATAGTATACATTATGTTACAAATTATGTACAAATGATATACCGTTTGCCCAATATTTGTGTGTGCTGTGTATTTTAATGGTGGAAAAATAATACTGTTAGCTTAGCAACATGCTAACACCAGACCCTGTGAAAAAGTACACTATAAATAACACTCTACAGTTCAGAAGTTTAAGTGATTAAGTGCGTATAAAATGCAAGCCAAAGTCAAGTTTTGGGTATAAACAGTACGCCAAAGTGAAACTATTGATATGCACTTTAATGAATCTGGTTCCTTTTTCACAAGAATATCCTCAATTACCAACTGTGAGTCTCCTGTATTGTTATCTGAGAGAAGTTATTTCATATTACGAATATTGCTAATACAGTAGCATTGCTAACTGAGCTAAGGTGCTCTACTAATAGCTTTTGTGCCATACTTGACATAATTTGTACATTGGCATGATAGCAGCAAATGAAAGCCAGGTATAATTGCACTCAAGATTACAAGGCTAACAGATCTCATTTTAAATAAAACCACAGAGGTTTGAGCTGGTGCTGATGTAGAGAACAAATCTGTTTTTGTACTATTATGCACCAACAGGGAATGAGCGCAATTAGAATTGTACAACTTTTATGAATAATCATTAACGTGTAACCTACTTACACAAATACCTTTGTTTTCCACATTCCCTCATGGGATATGAGAGTAGGCCTTCTTTTGTGCTGATGAGCTCTGTTGATATGATGTCTCCTTTTAAAATTTGCCACATCATTGCATCGCTAATCTGTGCTACTTGGAAAAACACGTCTTAGCATTTTAAAAATATTATTGTATAAAAATCAGTTAGAGTTAATTTTTACTATTTACATTTGTAGATTTGTATAACTTATACTGAAGTATAACTGACTGTTTTAGGAGATGAACAGTGCATTGTTATGTGGTTGGGTTGCAGTTGTTTTTAGCAAGTAGCTTTTAGCAGAAAGCTAAGTGGTAGCAATAGATGTGCAGGTAAACAGAAGTACAGAGGAATTCTGCTTTTAAGAAACAAACTTTCCATGAGTCAATTATGAGGTAATTAAACATGGCCTCACATTCAGTGAGCTCATATGAGATCATTAAAACAATGTTTCTGCTCCAGTTAATATGGATCTCTCATAATTGAGGGTGTGTGGGTGATAATTTAAACATTGCTTACTCACCCTAATGTTGTTTGAAACTTATTTTTCCATGCATCTTTCCATTTTTTTTTTTTTAAGAAAATTGCTATCAAGCTACAAAAGGCCTAAAAACACTACAGAAGCCCCATAGAAGTAGTCCATATGACTGCAGAACTATAATCTGAATATTCCCAAGCCATTTGATAGCTTTGTGAGTGAAATTAAAGTCATTGTTAAGTGATAATGTTTATTTCTATGGCAAATATGGCGCCCAACTTTGGGCATCAACATCAAATGTCATTGGTGTCAAGCATGTCAACCAAAAATGATATCAATCAGTGACATTCTCCATACTATGGAAGTCAATGGAAACCAGCAACTGTTTGGTTACACGCTTTCTTTAAAATCTCTTCTTTTGTGTTTAGCGTAAGAAATAAAGTCATAGTTTTGGAACTATATGATGGTGAGTAATGGTAATGGGTGAATGATTTGTATTGTGTTTTCCTGGCACATTGCATATTCTAATTCAATAACTTATTTTTGTTTGCAGTCGTTATCAGGAAAACTTCCCAGAGTTATGGTTACAGTATGTTCTCAAACATGTATGAAACCCCATCATACACATCAGTGGCCTTTTTAATAGACTATATATGGGGTCAGTAAGGAGTCAAGGAAGCCTCAGTCTTATCCTTTACAGGAAATGTGACGGCATGTGGGAAGGCAGCTTTAACCACACATTAACACAAATACTTGCATGACCTCAAAACTCACAGAGGAGAAATCACAGACTATTTGTAATTTGTGTAGAAATAAAAATAATAAATCCAGCTGCAGAGCAACTGACTCATGGTTTCCTTCTACCTGGGTTTCTATAATGATGCCAGCATCTGGCCAAAGCGAACCCATTGCGATTTAAACTAAATAATATATAGGGTGTGAGAGTGTATATATAATGTTTAAGAGCTGCTTACGATATAAGAATATACATTTAAAGATCATTAAAATGTTTTCAATATAAGGTTACCTAATTAAGCATTGAGTGAAAGTAACAATAGCCAGTTGTGACATTGTCCTGGTTCTGTATCATGGTATAGCGAACTGTAATAAACGCCACAGGACCTGATTGAGCACTTCCAAATGCACCACAGCATGTGGTACTGGAATAGAAGCCTGGTCAGAAAAAGTTAATTATTTAGATGAATAGCCATCTACACTGTCAGTAAACCTCACATGACTATAATCACCTCTTATAATCATCAATAATCAGCTGTTGTTGGAACGTCAGTAACTCAAAGCTAACCTGAGGTGAAAACCATAAGTGCAGTCATAGAATGGGTTAATCTGAAGAGAGAGAGAGAGAATAAAAACATCTGTCAGTTTGTATCTAAAAAAAGACAAAAATTAATGAGATTAAATAATAACACAAATAATTATTTTATTTATATTATTATTCATATTATTAAGCAATGCCTTAGTAAATAACTAGCCACCCCTTATCATCCTAGAAATTCCCAAGCAACAACCAAACAACATAGCAACCACTTAGCTAAAAATCCAACATACAAACACACTAGTAACCAACCAGCAAACACTCTAGCATTTCTCTGTAACCATTTAGAAATTCAAGTAACTGCTTAGCAAATACCCAAAGATCCTAGCAACTGTTTATCAGTACCACTAGAACATCCTTGTAACCACTTAAAAACATATGTACTACCAAGCAACCACCCAGAATATTATAGTATGCACTTAGCAAACACTCGAATATCTTTGTAACTGACTTTAAATCACTATAAACATCTAAACAACTAACCCTTTAACAAACCAGCACGACCACACAAAACATCTCACTAACCACTTATTGAACATTCAAACATTCTTAACCACTACAAACATCTTAGAAAACCAAGTAGCAAATGCCTAAACACCTGAACACACTAGTGACCAACTAGAAACCAATTAGATAGTGTATCTCACTGTAGTAACAGCTTAGTGACGTGACATTCAGCCAAGTATGGTGACCCATACTCAGAATTTGTGCTCTGCATTTAACCCATCCGAAGTGCACACACACAGAGCAGTGAACACACACACACACACTGTGAACACACACCCAGAGCAGTGGGCAGCCATTTATGCTGCGGCGCCCGGGGAGCAGTTGGGGGTTCGATGCCTTGCTCAAGGGCACCTAAGTCGTGGTATTGAAGGTGGAGAGAGAACTGTTCATGCACTCCCCCCACCCACAATTCCTGCCAGCCCAAGACTTGAACTCACAACCATTCGATTGGGATTCCGACTCTCTAACCATTAGGCCACGACTTCCCTTAGCAAACAGCTGAACATCCTAGTAACTGTTTAACAAACCCTCAAACATGTATACTGCCTAGCAACCTCCCAAAATATCTTAGTAACCATCTAGCAAACAGACAAACATCCTAACAATGCTTGGCAACCAGGCAGAATATCTTAGTAAACACCTGGCAAACAGCCAACATCCTATTAACCCATTAAACTCCCAAACCTATTAATTTCCAAACAGAACATCTTAGTAACCACCCAGACAGCACACAAACATCATAAAAACCACCTAAATTCCTTTAGATTTTAAAATTATATATATATTTGTTATTTTTGAAAACATAAATTTTTGGGTTTCAAATAGATTTGTCTACATCGACCATATTGTCTGAATAGTTGAACAGAATAAATGCAAGTTTTTTTTGTACCAAAGTTGTTGAGTTTACAGTGTCAATCTACTTCACAGCGACTTTCAGTTTGCATTCATATAAGCCCTCCAACGACGTCATTTGCATTTTGATAGCACGTTTTTTGCCTAAAGCGCAAAATCCTATTGTTAGTTGATGGATTCAGTTTATGAAGCACTATATTATGCATACCATCCATAAAGTAATATTAAATCAGCTAAATTATGGCGTTTCATTCAAGAGTTTTCAGGTTACTTTCAAAGGACTTTTCATAGATCATAAATAGCCGTTTATGGAAAGATGATCCTTGGTAATCGTTTCTCATGCTTATATGAAGAAAGTATGGTAATGTTGCAGAGTACAGTGTAGCGCATAGACACAAAAGCTCTTTATGTTGCAGTGGTTTATGAAGCTCAGACCCTCTACTCCGCCAATAAAGCACTCCGATTTCGATTTCAAATTGGCCCTCGTTATTAATCCCAATCACCCAGAACAGAAAGACCACAGAGCTCTCCAAAACACATGTGTAAACCCCCACTGCACGGGCTGATTCTAATTAATTAATTAAATCCCAGGTGTTTTCACTTTAAGATTGGAAAAAATAGGGATGGAAACACTTCCCACAGGCTATACCAAATTGGCAGCTCTAAGTCTTGGAAAACAAGCACAGTATACTGCCCCCAGCATTTCTGATGACTTTCGAAGTCCTCCTACGCTCCCCCCCTGTTTTCCAAAGGAAGCCCAGGAACAGTCACCCTCTCATGCTCCTACAACATGTTCTTTATGTTCGCAACAAAAGTATTTTTAAGCCATTTGATCTGAAGTCAACAGTGTAGGTGCGTCAAAGTGCAAGTTTGCTCATGAGTGGCTACTTCGAGAGAAAGTATTTTAGAAATCTGAACTGGAGAAAGCTTCTCCATCAACTTACATAGAGCTAAAGCAGAACATTCTGTAAGGAAAATTTCCTCATTTGGTCTGCATGGCAGATTTTACTAAGATGTTCTCTGGAATACACAAATGAGAATTCTTATTACACCTTAGCAACACTCAAACATTCTAGAAAGCCTAGCAACTTCCTAGTAACCACTCAGACATTCTAGTAAACATCCTAACAATTCCTTTTCAACCTCCCTAGCAAATACCCAAACATCCTAGCAACTGCCTGTCAACCATCCAGAACATTTTAATAACCACCTATACAACATTCAACCATCCTAGCAACCACACAAAATATCTTAGTAACCACCTAGCAAACAATCATACACCCCAGTTACAACTTAAATTATGAATAAACAAGCAAACAACCAGAATATCCTAGTAATCATTTAAACAGCCAACCAGAACATCCTACAGTAGCAACCGTCTTTCAGCGTATTAAAACGGTAACCACCTAGCAACACCCAAAGATCCTAGCAACTGGCTGACAACCATCCAGAACCTCTTAATAACAACCTATAATTCAATCGTCCTTGCAGCCACACAACACATCTTACTAAACACCCAGCAAACAACCATAGTGTACATCCTAGTTACCGCTTAAACTATGGACATACTAGCAAACCAACCATGACATCCTAGCAACTACCTAGACAACACCCAACAATCCTAGCAACTTCCTAGCAACCAATTATAACATCCAAGTGAACACCTAGCAAACACCCAAACACCCTATCAACCATATAAACAACCAACTGTAACATCCTAATAAACACCAAACATCCCATCAACTGCCTAGCAACCACTCAGAACATCTTAGTAACCACACAGCAAACACACTAGCGACCGCCTAGCAACCTTCTTGTCCTCATTTGGTCCATGTTTTTATGCATTTATATTCAACTAGGTTAAATCCATTTGGCAACCCAATTTTGGTTAACTATCCAGATATTAAAATTATGGACAAGATGAAAATAATTAGTATAATATGGCAGAAAATGTTTATTCAGTGCTATTTTATACAACTCTGTACTACCAGAAAGCTACTTTTTAAATAATTTAAAATTATTTGTAAGTCACTTTGGATAAAAGCACCAGTTAAAATAATAAATGTTAATGCTAAAACTATAATGGATAATGCACAATATAAAAAACAACAAATATTAATTGTAATATTTGCTAAAGATGGCATTTAAGTTGTAATAAATTTTTTAAAGACTAACTGTTATTGTGTGTTAAACAGCACTGACAAATATATATTTTTAATTGATATTGATTTTGATTTATTGATATTGATATTATTAAATAGCAATACTTTTAAACATGAATAATATCTTTTTAAATAGGATTACTTTTAAATATGAATAACATATTAAAATATTTAAAAAATGTAATTAAGTATGGAATGATTGTCGATGGGCCGTTGAATTATTAGAAAAATAATGCACACCTGAGGTGGTAATTCGCATTGTGGCTGTTACACCTCGGGATGTGCATTATTTTTCTAATAATTAAACAGCCCAGAGTCAATTATTCTGCTTGCTACGGTTACCACACCTCAAGACATTGATCAGATGATATTTAAAGGGATTCATACAGTTTTTGTACTTAAATCGCTATTGTGAGTAGGATTATTTCTTCCGCATCTCATCCAATGCCTCTTTTGCTAGTACCAAAACTTCATTTTAAAGTTGGCAATGGAGGCATGACCAATTGATAGCATTCTAATGCAGTTATTAATGAAGTTATTAGAAAGAGAGCGAGAGAGACAGAGACACACAGAGAAAGAAAGAGAGAGAAAGGCTTGTCTGAATTAATCTGCAGCAGCGTCTCTAAACAGCGCTGTTATTACCTCGCTAGTGAGAAATGCATGTGTACTTTCGGAAAATCGTCTGTCATGTAATTGTAATTTCTGTAATTTCCGTTATAACAGTTTTACTATGCGAAGTGATATGTAACTGTAATGCGATCAAGAGAGCTGCCTGGAACTACGTTCGCTGTGTGTTTCCCAGAAAATAATTGCACGCCTCAGAATGTTCATCAGCCAATCAGATTCAAGCATTCAAT
This sequence comes from Carassius auratus, assembly GCF_003368295.1. Lineage (NCBI taxonomy): Eukaryota > Metazoa > Chordata > Actinopteri > Cypriniformes > Cyprinidae > Carassius > Carassius auratus. The sequence continues at coordinate 13,197,016 of NC_039264.1, forward strand.
GGCCCCGTAGGATAATAATAATTAAAAAACAATAATACTTTGCACAGTTTTATTCTTCTTTAACAATTTCTCTCCTCAACAAGTCACATGATGGCACGGGATGAAGTTTAAAACTTAATTTTGCTCTCAAAAGTATATACATACTGTCATTATTTAAGTAAAATTAATTACCTACACATTTTCTTTGGGATATTGGTAATACACAATGCCATACATGACTGAATGTACTTGCATACATTTATAGCATTATTATATACACATTTGTTATAGAGCTCGATATAAAGTTATCTGGTTTACTTCACACTGATGTATTTTGCGTCTGTATTTCACACCCAAGTGTATGTTCTCAACACATTGGAAACACAGCCAGTTATCTGTAGGAGCTAAATAAGTCACTGGAAAAGTTCAAAGTTTTCCAAAGTCATCACAATAAGTCTTAGTAATGTTAAAGTCTGACTGGCTAGTCTTGAATAATTACCCACCAAAGCTTTCAAACATCCAATGTGGAAATATAGAGACGTTGTGGGATTAGAGATGAGCTTGCTGGAAGCTCTGGTATCATTTACTTTGGTTTTCTTCCCCATTGGCAGAGCAGTAATTAAGTTGTTGCAGGTCCCTAATTCCTTGTTCAGCCTTTGGCTGCTGCTCTCCTACGCGTCCGAGTCCATTCTAGGCATGTTTACTGCCTCTGCTAGCGTCACCCACTTCACTGGCCAGACGGGTAAACACCAGGGACTTGAGTGGGCTCCAGGGTCGATGTTCTCACAACCGCAGCAAGACCTCTAGCCTCACCAGCATCTGAGAACAGGATGTGTAGAGGATCATCTAAATAAAGACAATGAAACCCAAACTGAATGTGAGGTCGGGCTGCAAATCATATGATAACATTCAAGAGGTAAACATTTTTTTCCAAGGGCTTCTGGGGGATTTGTGTGGAAACAGGTTTGCTATGTGATGGGGGAGCAAAGGTTTGGCTGGTTAGCATGGTAAGCTAACCTTTAGCTAGTTAGACTGCAGTTAGATGCCGTAATCACAGTATTGTGGAGACAGAAACATTTGACTGCATTGACAGTCCTTAAAATACTGATATAATGCATTTATAATATAAGCTCTGCCCCCTCAGCCTTGTCCTGTTGACACATCGGCTCCACCATGGCTTCTAGCTCCCTCCTCTCCGCCATGGCCCGTCAGTCCACTAGCTCTGCCGGGATTCCTCATCCATCTGGCTCCGCCTTGGTCTGTCGTCAAATATCCATTGCATTGGGACTCCACTCCTACGGCTGTGTCTCATCCCTTCAGTTCCATCAGGCTCCTCCTTCCCTTCAGCTCCTTCTTGGTCCTCTGTCGATCCAGCCTTCTGGATCCATGCCTCCGCATCGGTCCCCTAAGCCATCCGTTCAGGCATGGCCCTTCAGATCCCCTCCATCGTTCTGGCTCTACAGCTCTCCATTTCGCGCTCCTCCGCCACCGTTGGTGCACCCCCCCCCCATCCCCCCCCCACCCCCTCAATTCAGCAGCTGTACTACACCATGGCTCCTCCCTCTGTCAGCTCCTCCTGTCTCCCTGGCTCATCTCTCCTTCAGATCCACCCTTGCTCTTCCAGTTTCCTCCTTGGCTCCTCCTTCCATAGTCACCTACATGGTCTCTGTCAACCGGCCCCCTCCCGAGTGTCCAGTGTCCTCCTGAGCCTCCTTCCAAGTTCCCACTCGTCCCTCCTTCTTTTGTTGTTTCAGCACGGGGACACGCCTTCCGGGCGCATTTCGTGCGCTAACATCGACTGATATTAGCGCATGGGTTCCTCTTTCCTCTCCATAGGCATCATCATCATCATCATGTGTAATGATGGATAATAAAACAACGTTAATCTAATCTAATCTAATCTAATCTAATCTATATATATATATATATATATTTACTCAGCATGAATATATGGATATACAGCATTATATAAGCTTATTTTTTTATACTTCATTACATACATATATATATATATATATATATACTTTTAAGGTAAATTGAGTCACTTTTATGTTTAATTAAATTGTTTATTTATTTAAATAAATTAAACAAATCCCACCATTTCCCACACATTCCTTGGTATAAATCGATGGTAAGAAACCAACAATCTCCATCATGTTGTCCGTTATGTTGAATATTTAATGGAAATTGTCAGGGCAGTGACCTCTGACCTGTCATATGGTTCAGCATGTGCCTCATCAGTGGCCCTGCAGTCCCAGCGTGAGAGCCGCTCCAGTCCTATGGAATGTGAAACGCAACGCCGCGCTCCAAGACGTGATCCGAGGACACATATTTATTTGCTCATTCATCACTGAGCGTGAACTCTGACCCATAACACTGGATCTTTTCCCGCTTGCCCGGACGCTTTTCTTTGGATACAACATGGTGCGTCTGCTCCTCATGTGGCTCTCTGCAGGGTTCCTGCTCAACGGCTCCATTCACTGAGCACTACACCCATATGGGCCAAAAAGCCAGATTTGTTCTGCATTTTATTCAAGCTAAATGAAGTCTTTGTTGCTTTTTCTGTTATGCAGTTATCTCACAATGCTCATTCAACCTCTGTTAACCAAGAGCCTCTATAAATCGTATGGGTGAGGAGGGCAAATGTAGAGGTGGGCCCTAAATCTCGGCGTCTTAGAATGTGGCATAAAGAATATAGTGCATTTAATGTGCATTACATGACTGCTATTAAAACAAAGATGAATAAAGCGGTTCCCTCTTAGTGTGCTACTTAGAAAAGTTTTAAACCTCTACAGAAACCTTTAGACTTTACTAAAAGACCAAAGATCAGGGATAAGATATGACCTTGCATCTGGAAAATTAAAGAAGTGAATTGTATATGCGCACATAAGTTTAGTGAACAAGAATGCAGTTTGTTTATTTAATACTGCATTAGCTATCAAAAGTATTGGATTTGGGCTATGTAATGCTTTGAAAGAAATCCATTATGCTTCCCAAGGCTGCATGAATGAATGCATGTATGCATAAATAAATATTTAATCTGAAATAATAATTTTATTTATTTATCTATGAAATCTTTTTTCAGGACTCTTTAAAGAATAAAAAGTTTATTTAGAACAGCATTTATTTGAAATAGATTTTTGTTAAAAAATATAATAATTAAGTTCTTCTTAATTTCTTTGTATATAATTATATGGATAATGTGATATACAGTATAATGTAAATCATTTATAACATTAAATAAACATTAAAATGATTTTCTTATTTTTTTAAACCAAACAAACAGAAAAGATGAGAAAAAATAAACAAAAAACCAACCAACAGACAAACAAACAAACACATATTAGTAAATAACTGTAATTTTGTTTAACATTATTACAACTTAGGCCCCGTCCACACGGTGATGCGTTTTGCTGTATACGAATACATTTTGTATCGTATAGGTATTTCGTCCACACCGATCTGGCATTTTGGGAGAGTTTAACCGGGTCCCATAGTGGATAAATCTGTAAACGCCGCTCTTGCATTTTCTTCTTGACACCGAATCCGTATATTTTCCGAAACGATGATGTCATCATCCCACGTCTCACCACTAATCAGACACCGCTACGTCAAGTAACCACAACAAAAACATGAACAAAAACTGGACAATTGTCATTTTAGTAACTAACATTATTACAGATTAATACATTTATCGTTTCATGTTCATTTGTATACCGCATGCAATGTTTATGCACTTAGTCCAAGTCTTCTTTTCTATATTTTCAGTGTATCTCTGTAGCAAAATTACAGCGCCACACACTGGTCTGGCATGCATACTACATCATTTTGTGTCGGTTTTGTGTTTTGTGTGGACGCAGATATTTCTTGAGACGAGGGGGAAAAAAAGATCAGCTAGGGAAAGCTCTGTCATCCTGTGGACGTAGCCTTAATCTTTATTGATATATTTTGAAATGTAATTAAAAAAAAAAAATTCTGATTAAGTTCTCAAAAACCATTTTGAAAACTATTTTTGTGGATGATGCCTTTTCCCACTATTCGTTAATGAACAGAAAGTTTATTTTAAAAGAGCATTTATTTGAAATGAAAATCTTTTGCACCATTATGAATATATTTGTACTCTGTATTTCCGGCGGTGTGATCCATTGATAGCATTAAAACTAATATGCATTAGGCTGTTTCTGTCTCTGGGATCCTTTGGGATTTATGTGAATTTACATTGATTTCATAGCTTCAAGCTGGCACCGGGGTCAAACCTACTTTGTCATCACATGAGCCTTGTCAGAGAAACATGATACCAGAGAAGAAGAGCTTCAGTCATGCTTTACCGAGAGTCCAGCTAAACATCTTGCATCAAAACCCAGAGCTGAAGCTCAGCACTCGCCAAAGTCGCTCTGGCAATAAGCCACTCCAAATGTGTGAAATTACATTTTGACACCATTTTGGTAGAAAGCGATCAACTTTGGCTGCGACTGAACATTTTGGATGTTCGCACATTTACGCTTGGGAGAAAACAGCTGCATGAACCGCAGAACAATTCCAAGGAGATTTGACTGTTTTAAAAAGAAAACATGAGTTGCTGTCACAATAATATCCTATATATATATATATATATATATATATATATATATATATATATATATATTTTTTTTTTTTTTTTTTTTTTTTTTTTAATGGGGTTGCTGGGGTTGTGGGTGGTTGCTAGGCTGTTTCTAAGGTGTTCTAAGTAGTTTCTTTTTTTAGCTTTCTTATACAGTAGAGTGTTTTGTTGGTTGAAAACTGGCAAAGTTAAAAGAGTGTGCTTCTAAATCTTTATGATATTCTGCAGCATAAATAGTTTTAGGAGCTCATTTTTAGTCAGTCCTGCAAGACTATTCAGTATAGGAGACAGAATAAACATGAGCTCCTAAAACTTATTGACAGATTTAGATGGAAGATACATTCTTCAAACAGGATGTGCTGTTGGTCCTCCAAGAGTCACTAAGAACTTATCTGTCCATAAAGCCTAAATTAATAAATAATTCTTAATGTATTTCACAATACTTCAGCATGCTACTCTTATTAATTTTATTTTATTTTATTTTTACCCAAGCAAAGTCTTTGAGAACCTGACACCTTGTAATTCTGGAGACTCCAGGAAGGTTGCAGTTCTGATTCTAAATGTTTGAATAATATCATATCATATATCATCACATCATATTGTATCATATCACCTTGTATCCCACCATATTGTATAGTATCGCGTCATATCATATATTGTATCATATTGTGTAATTTCATATCAAATTGTATCATCGTATCGTATTTTATCATATTGTATATCATATTATACTGTATAGTATGATGTAGCATCATAAATTATTTATTTATTTATTATAATTTTAATAAGTATTTCTTTTTTTTTTTACATGAATTAGTTATTACACATCAGTGTCTCTTCTGGAAAATGCATTATTGTATGTTATTAAAGTATTGTAAATGTACTTAAAGTATAGTATTTTGTAATAAGTACTCATTACTTAAATTAAGAGTTTATTTGAAGTTAATTAGATGTTTTGATGTTTGATGTTTGATGCCGTGTCACAGTGCATCAGTCAAACTCTGTTTTGAGTGGCTTATATCTCCACAGATGAGCTTTATCAGACACGCTGTTGTTCTGTCAGATCCGTGCTGAGCTGAAGGGACGTTATTTGGCCAAGATGAAAGTGACATGTGATTTTACATGTGTTGCCCCCGTTTCATGTCACTGGCAAAATAAGTGAGCCAGATTTCACCTTTGACTCGACTGATATTAGCGCACGGGCTCCAGATGATGTAATACAGCATTTATTCGACATCCTCCCGGGTGTTATACGTGACCCGCCGACCCTCACTTTACCAACGTCTGCGGATTACTGTTCTCAAGAAGGAATGTGATTAAATGAGGTAATTAATTAAAATGTGACACCAAAAACAAATGTCCCACAAAGAAATACCGTCTCCAAAGAACTCAAGCTAGTTTGTAACAATTACCATCGGCCCTCGGTTGGGCCAAATGTAATGATTTTTCAACGAAAATTATGTTTAAAACCCCGCCGACGGGGTGTATAATAAAGCATAATTAGAAATTAAAACAGCCTCCGTGAATGTAAATAGAGACTGGGAGAATGGGACAATGTGGTTTTCATTGCTGGGAACAGCATATTTTGGTGAAGGAAACTGGGGACTTCAAAAACAGAGAAAATAATAGGGCCGGGAATCCAACTGGCAAAGACAATATTTCATTAGCTGATTTTGAGGGACAGAGTTAAATATGAATGATTGGTTTAATTTAAAGAGGAATGCCTGGCTGGATTGAATTAAGACCTTACTGTGATAATCCCTGGTTAAAATCAATCAAAAAGTCAATATGTACTGCATCCATCACCTCAGTTTAAAATACTGAATAATCATGAGCTTGAAATTATTTATTATTTGGTTACTCATATCTATATGCTTAACTGTCATAAAATATTGCATGCATGCATGCATAAATAAACTCACAAATTCAGATATTTATGTATTTATTGATTTAGTTTTAAACACACAGAAAAAAGAAAGCCCTTTTGTATTATGAAACTATTTTCTAACATATCTATAAACTTTTATAAATGTTCTAATATTTTAAAATATTTCATAATTTTTAGTTGCATCACTATATTTTCCCCTTTAAGCTTTATTTATTATTGGTTTAATTTATTTTACATTATTATTTTATTTGATTATAGTCATAACTTTAAGCCTATTAGTTTTTTAAGCATGTTTAAACATAAATAAATAAACAAACTTAATTTTCTTAATGCAATAAATTATTAATTGCATTTAATTATGGGGTTAACATGACCCGAAAATTTTTTCACAGACTTCCATGATTCTTCCAAATGCGTCTGCATACAAACTGTTGTGCCTTTCTCCATTTAAATCCGGTTAAAACCCAGACTAAACAGATACGCACAAGAATCTATATAATCCAATGACAAAATGAATTGATACCGCAGACATCTGTTTAGTGTTTGCCGCACCTCAAAGATTTACTGCGCTCTGTTTCACTGAAAAAGAATCCTGTCCATAAATGTTCCCTGTCCAAATAAATCACCTCATTTGCAAACAATTTGCCTTGTAAAACATATATAGGGAGACCATTAGCATTTATATAGGGGTAAAAGGATTAAGAGCGCTTATTTGACTGGCTTCCATTGATTTTCCTTGCGTGTTATTAGCTTTAGGATTAAAGTAGGTTGGAGAACAGGTGCCTGTGTGAAATGTGGGGCTGCTCCCTGTGTCACGGGATCTCTGGGAATAGGTTTTCGCAAAAGAAGGCCATCTTCACAGTTAAAGAGAAGCTCAATAGTCTGGCTTGGCCTGGTAAAAGACTGCGAGCGGCACGCTTGTCACTTTGGGGGTGCTCCCTCGGGACAGAACATAATTATGAAATGACAGGCCTGAGGCCAGATTAAATCCGCTCTGAACCTCCCCCTAATCACAAATCACACGGCAGATAGCGGCTGAGGCTTCCCTCAGAAACTGTACCAAAAACCTTCCACTGGAAAAGGGTCAGGTTTGAAGGTAACTTGAGGGTACAAGCACCCCTCACCTAGTTTCTAGCACTTAGCCTTCAGTGAGGTCATAGGTTGGAAATCTGGCCAATTAGCTTGCTTATGCTACATGCTAACATTTTGGCGGTGACGAGAAAGTACACATTTTGTTCTTTCAAAGTGGAGTACTCAGTACAGGGAGACTAATTCATCAGAAAATAGCATTTTGATGCCATAAAGCCCCTTTTGTATACTGTTTGTGGTTGTGAGTTATTGTTAGCATGTAGCTAAATTTAGCTTACCTTAAAATGAATTATAACTGAACAGAAATTTACTGATTAACAAGGAAATGTTTTGTGGTAGGGACAGTGCTTCCTTTGTGAAAAAGACGTACACTTCTGCACACTGTTTAAAGAGTATTTATTACGGAACTAATATATTTTAAATTAGTACTGAAAGTAATGATTCTAGACAGAAGATTTTTATTTTTATTTTATTTATTATTTTTATAATGAAAATGTATTACAGTTTAAATTCATATTGAATGAAAATAGTTAAACTTAAGAATGTTTTGCCCCACTTACATAGGCCTTAAACATATCTTTAAATGTCATAATTCTATTGTATTTAATACATGGTTCAAGTGTACTGCTGGATGTACTGTCAAACGGTTGTGCCAAATAACTAAATAATGATGAGGTAGCAGTTTTGTGCATTATAAGTATAGTATCTGTAACATTAATTTTAATATTATATCATATTATAAAATATTTTGCATGTGCTTTAGTCCTTTATATTTAACACAACAAAGTAAGTGTATGTTGTGAATTAAAACTGAATTAAAATCATCATTAGATTTTTTTATGAAATACATATTTAAAAAAAAAAATATTTTGGAACCTAAAATTGTTATAAAATTAAAGTCTCATGTATAACTAAATTATATTCCAAATTTGAAGTTGATATCACAAAATGTAGATTCCTGTGAATTTAAGCGTTATATCACAAATAGCCACATGTTGACACCTAAAACACATTAATTATCATTATTAATATTATTATTAATTAATGCATTTTCCTGGCACAAATTTATAAATGTCCCGCACAATATTATAATTTTATATATATATATATATATATATATATATATATATATGTGTGTGTGTGTGTGTGTGTGTGTGTGTGTGTGTGTATACTTTAAATACTGACTTCTAATACCTTATATCTTAAAAGTAAGAGTTAAAAGCACTGATTAAACTAGCTTAAGCTTGTTTACCGGTCTACGCTATTATTTTTTTCAGCTTGGTTTGACTTGGGCTTTACTGATTTTAATCTTGCATCCTATTCAGAATGTGCAGTATGCACATTGTGACAGAGCCAAAGGGATTTCATAGAAATTTGAGGCGAAATCTTACAACACATCAGCCCTTTAGAGCAATTTTCCTCATGCAGTTATAAATCAGTAGAATTATGCAGAGTCTGAGTCTTTTGAAGAACGTTCAATGTTTGATGTCATTATATATGGAGGCTGTTGGAAGGCTGGCTTGGTTTTGTCATCTGTTGGATGTGGTCCTGTCACAGTGGTAATGGTGGCCTATTCATGGCTGTAAGACGTGTGTTTCAACCATGTGTTCCCTTCAGAACAGCACAGCTACATGCCATGTGAAGAAAATGTCATGATATACTACAAGCTTACAAATTACTTATGACATTATATGACATAAACCTCCCAACTTTTAGTTGCACTGAATATGTTTATTTTTGACAGTAAATACAAAAAAATAAATTGGCTGAGGGCAAATGTGTATGCAGTTAGAAAATATGCCAGTTACATATTTTAATTGGCACAGGAATTGACCCTAGTGCCCAGTTGTGGTTAACTAAAATTGCCTTGGCCTCCTGAACTGAGAAGAGCAGGACTTTTAATTTGGAGTGCACATGATTATCAGTGACAGCAAATTGCCAAAAGATAGTTGCAATTATGAATTAATTAGCTGCTTTGTCATTTAGACAGAATTAATTAACATTGAAAGGGAGGCTGATTTATTTTTATTTTTTTTCTTACAACACACAACCTGTCACGGTGCTTGTTGTTCAATCAGCCGTGAGAGTGATTATTGTCAAACTGCCACGGATAAAAGACAAACAGGACAGTGACATACTTGATTAAATTTTCAGTTATTTTGTACTATATGTGAATCATATCAAAAGTGTTTACCTTTAGAACTATTACAACACCACCACCCCCCACCCCAAAATTATGTAATGCTAAATTCTGTGTCACATATTATGTTTCAGGAAAGTAAGCAGGTAATTAAATAACATTGGGTAAATGACCGACTTTAAATATTCATGATAAGTCAACTAATTTTTCAATAAAAAGGTTTGTGATGAAGCCCCAGTTATGCTAGGTTAAAAAAATAAAAATAAAATTGTGATACTTTTCTGAAGCAAAACGCATATATATATATATATATATATATATATATATATATATATATATATATATATATATATATATATATAAAAATAAAACTAAAGATTAAAAGGCACTTAACTCCATCTTCTCCCCATTTCCTTTCAAACCACCAGGACCTTCAAGGTCTGGTCAGATCACGTCACTTTGTCTCCACATCTGGTTCCAATCCACTGCAATTAGCCAAGCTAGCTTGGGAATGTTGCTCTCTCTCACATTTTTAACCTTCTTTCTCTTTTCCTGTGTATCTCTGCCCATCTTTCTCTTTGTCTGTTTATGCACGTCTCTCAAACTTTACACATATGCAGTTTCCTATTATTGTAACTGTGGCTGTAGCCTGGCCTGAGGTTATAGTAACCAGGGACCATGAAAAAATATTGTTTTATTCGACCGTAGAGGTCTTTGTTTTCTTTTCTTTTTTCATCTGCGAAATTCTATTTTTATCTCATTCTAATAATAAGAATAAAAACAAAATCAACCAGTATATAAGCTCTACACAGCTGTCAGGTCATTATTAGCGGTGTATGCTAACTAACACAATATATTTGAATTTGAGATATGAATGAACTTCTAACGCTAAGTATTAAACATCTGTTCTACTCACATAAATAATATTTATAATTGTGCAGATTATGAAGGAAAAAAAGTGGTATTACTTCCCCAAAAGATCAAACAAATGTTATTCATGGTGGACAGTAAAATGGGCAGAAAAATTACAGTCTTGAACAGAACTTAGAAAACTATAGACATTTGGGGGTGGGCTATTTTACTGTGGGTCAGTAAGCAACCAATCAACAATGTCCTACTCCCACGACACACTAGCATAGCAACTTGCTAAAAAAACTCTGAAAACACATTAGCACCACATAGAAATCCCAGATAACCCCCCAAAACAAGTTTGAAACTGGTAGAAACATGCTTAAAACACTAACAAAACCATAGAACCACAAAGAGAGATCTGACATCCACGCAGAACACGCAAGCAACTGTTAAAAAACATGGCCTCATTTATTAAATGTTGCAAAGAAGCCATCCTAAATTTGATCTTATAGTCATCTCTCAAATATGCGTCAAATATCACTTTTCCACGTCGAAGACAGTTTTTACAAATATGAGCGTTGGCATGGATTCACACTTTATAAATGAGGCTCAGCAAGCCCTGACAACCTCCCAGAAAAAAAACTAGCAATGGATAGCAAACGTCCAAGAAACCTAAATACTGCATATAATAATAAAAAACTTCTGAAAACTTAGCTCTACACAGTAAGCCCTGAAAACTTGACAAAAAAAAGCCCTATCCACCCAGGGGTGTTTCCCCAAAAGCAACTAGGGTCACTAGTTTTTATAATTACCAACCCTAGTTAGCTAAAACTGTTTTGGGAAATGCTATATAACAAACAGATGCCGTGGTCTACAATATTATTTAGATGTGTACACCGATGCCAAATTTGTAATTGGTGGTTGTTATTTCAATGTTTTTTTGTGATTTTCTTGGTAACCATAGAATAATCATCCAAGAAACCATATTTGAGTTTCTCAATAAAATGGTTCCTTTACACACTGTTTCTCTGAAGGGCCGTAAATCCATAAAATGGCTCTTTTGAACACTCATACAAATCAACAGAAAATAAAACCAGGCCTGGAACGGATGTTGAATATGTTCTTTGGGTTTTCTGTAAGCCACATCACAAGTTCTGCAAATGCAGATGTGAAATGAGAGGACAGAAGGTTTAAAGGTCAATCAACGACTTTCAAATCAAATACTAAAACAAGAGTGTATTGCGTTCATATTGTTCATTTTGACAAAGGACCCGAGAAACCTGACCTGTGGTGAATACTTGCTCAAATGTTCTATAGCCTCTCTGCTTTCTATTTAAATAATAGATGTGCTGATCTTCATACTGTCATTTTCAATAGCTCGATTTCTGAATGCAGCAAAACACCATTTGCCTTTTGTAATCACAGTTATCAGCTGGATGACTATTTAAAATCTAATCTATGATCTATTGGTTATTCGTCATCTAGCAGCTGCTGTTTTGTCCAGAACATCATGCAGGTCTCTTACAATAAAGACAATCCCCTGGAGCAATGTGTGGTTAAGTGCCTTGCTCGGGGTCACAGTGGTAGTCGGGGAACTCGACAACTCTACAGTTCATGGGTCACCACCCCCAGGGGTTTGAACCCATGACCTTTGAAATTCTGCCATCATCACTAATGTTGTTCTGTACTTATATACAAACTCCAAAGGCTTGGAGATATAGGTTGTGATTGGTTACAAGACTATGGAAGCTTGTTTCTACCTCACAGTATTCAATTAACAATAAATAAAAAAGGTATTTGTGACTTCATATTTATTATATTGACTATTTTGCTTCTAACTACGACTTTCAGAGCTGTGACTTTAAATCTCACAATTATAACTTTCTTACAGTAATGACTTACAGTTGTTGAATTACATGTTAATATTTTTAACAGAAATTGTAGTCTCATTATCTCATAGTTTTTCGTTTTGTTTTCTGACTGCAACAGTTAAAACGTTCACATAAATGTGACTTCATATCTCACAGTTGTAACTATTTCTTGCATCCCTCAGTGTGACTACAGCTCACAGTTATGACTATGTCTCATAATTGTGACTTCACATCTTGCAAATACGACTTCGCCAAAATTGCTAATCTTTCTCATAAATGAGTTCGTTTCTTGTGACTGCAATTTTATATCTCACAATTGTGACTTTATATTTTGCAATGTGATTTTATATCTCAATTACGAGTATTTCTCATAACTGCAACTGGACATCTCAAATTTGGGGGTTCTTAAGACTATTTCTCATAATTGTGACCTTATCTCATAAATGTGATTATGTCTTGTGACAACAGCTTTATATCCCACGATTGTGACTTTTCTCACATGTATGACTATTTCTCACAATTGGAACTTGATATCTCACATTTTGGGGTTTAAATATCATAATGTGACTTTATATCTTTCAATTACGCCTATGAAAATTACAAATGTCTCGTAATTGTGATTTTATTTCTCAAAACTACAACTTTATAAGTCAATTTGAATATTTTTCATAACTGCAACATATATTGCAACTATATCCCACATGTGTGGCTTTATATTCCACAGTGTGATTGTATCTCGCAATTATGACTTTCTCATAATTATGAAGTATGACACTTTGAATCTCACAAATCATAATTTACACATCAAATTACTAAATATATTGAAATTATGACTTTGTTTCTCATCATTTAAATTGTATTTATTTCTATTATTACTTATTTATAACTACAATTGCGAGTTTATACAGTATATTACAATGTGACTTTATAATTACGACTTTACCGCAATTGCAAATTTCTCACAATTGTAATTTTATTTCTTATGACTTCGACTGTATATCTTGCAGTTATGACTTTATTTCATACAGCTGTGACTTTATATCTTGCAAAACTAACTTATATCTGGCTATTCCAACTTTGTTTTATTTTCTCGTAAATGCAACTTTTGGCGGAGGGAGTAAATTATGGCAGAGCATTCGGTTTTGGCTGAACAACTTCTGTGGAAACTACATCAGCATTTCACAGTAGAGTTTACATACATCCCCCCTTTTCCTCGCCATACCTTTGCGCACAGGAGAAAAAACGTTTAACGTGAAACATAATGATCCATCTACAGGCGCGGCTTGACTGTGTTTGTTTACTTTAGACTGATGGGAGTGGAAAACACTAGAAAGCACTCTCGCATTCAAAGCCAGCCAAAGGTGCACGCTCTCTTTCAAAGTGGTTCGTAATTTAGTATGGAATTTGTATATTTGTACAACACCAGTAGCCATGGGCTCAGAGCATAAATTATGCATAACCAATATACTCGATGTAAAATTAATTAGCGAGGCGCATAAAAAGAGATCTGTTTGCCAAAGTAAATAGAGTAAGGGACCATTTTGGCAGCTGTGACTTCTTAACACCTTTTTCCAAGGAAGATTAATTTGTTAATGCGTAGCCTTTAGGCAATAGCACTGCCCACAGCGGCCCCTGACAGAGCTCCAAAATGCTCATTGTGAAGGAATCGGCCAGGTTTGAAGGAAAAACACACAATGGCTTAAAAAGCCTCCATCCCAGACTGCCATTACTGTAGAAAAAGTAAAAAAAAAAAAAACCTTGCTTACATTTGGTACCACGGTGCAGGGTTATATTTGACAGCTCTGTGTGCAGTGAGACCTTCAGTTAAATTTGTATATACAATCCAGCACCAGATCCCTCCAATCTGTCACCCTTCACCCACATCTATGATCTTAAAATGGGAAAATGTCTGGAACATTTTTCCAATGTGCCATACTGGATAATCTCCTACAACACAAGTCAAATCATCTTAGCGATCAAACTGGGAACTGCACAGGCGTGAAAATCACTTGCCCACAGTGGGCAACTCCCATGACAATTAATCACCATGCTTAATTAAAAATGCTAATGTGGAGGTTCGTTATGAGTATATATGGTGTTTCTCAATGGCTAGAAAAAGCAACTGCATGATGGGAATTTTTTTTTTTTCTTTTTCTTCAGCTATAGCCACTTTTGGCCCTGTGGATTATTAAAACAACAAAATAAACATTGAAGGTTTATTTTTATTTATTTATCGTGTTTGGTAGAGTTCTGTGGTGAAAATGGAAACTGTATTTCAAAAATGTTAAATTTCTATTTCCAACACCATTGTTTTTTAAAATAAACTTTCAGGCTTTGTCTCTCTAGGGCTAATTTAAACGCTAATATTCACAAAAACAATCTTCACATTTAACAATTTACAGACAATGTTGCACAATTATTATTATTATTTTTTTTCTCATACATCACAATATTTAATCTGAAGCTTGTAGTAATGTTGTTTCTTCAGAAGACAAGTAAATGAAAAAATTAAGCTGGTTTTCTTTATTTTTTTCTACAGTTTTTTTCTCTCAGTTTTTTCTACAGAGTTTTTTTTTATTACAATATAAATAGAAATGATCTGTTTATTTAATGTGTTCATTTATTTAATTTATAATTTTAAGATGGCTACTCAATCTCATATTGACAGTCTAGGTTTGGGACAAGGATAAAAATAATAAAGTTTCTAAAAACAAAAACAAATGCAACTTCATATCTTACAACTGAGGGTGAATTGTTATATAAGAGAAGAGTGTGAAGAAATCTGAAATCAATCAGATTGCACCGTTCTCTCACATACTGGAAACCCAAGTCCCACGATCATAATTCAGCTACAGTATATTGGAAACTCGCTAACCAAACTGACATCTGTATACTGGTTTTACTTTCAACCACAACCTCTCAGACCACAAGCCTGTCAATTACAACCACATTTCCATGTCATATAATAAATATAATGGTTCTTGATGGACATAAATATCTGTTAGTCAGTGAAACAACAGACTTGAGCTTTGATTTTAGAATTACAATATTAAAGGCACTGCAAAAACCTCCAAGTAGGAGAATATGAGTTATGATGACAGGAAATATATAACATGTACTTTAAACGTACTATAGAAATCTCTAATAGCGTGTTTGAATGAGCGAGATGTGAATGATTTAGCATTTTCGCTCTTCATTTGTTGTTACAAATACACTTCCAAGTTGTAAAATGAATTTAATGCTTGTTGATGGACATGAATATCTGTTAATCATCGAAACAAAGTCTTGCGCAAATTCTGAATGTGTCATCATTTTCATCGAGCCAGATCTGCCACAAAAAATTATACCCACATGAAGATTAATTACAACTGCTTTGAACACCAGTGCATGTGTGTTTGTATTTTTCTGCCCGTCACTGAAACAAAGCTGTAAGTTATTTGATTGGAATTGATATTTTCCATAGTTTAATCTCCAGGAGTTGTGTATCCTGGCGTTCGGAAAGCTGTTTATCACGTAAAGCTTTCTGTTCAGTTCCTGTGAGTTCAGCCTCAGATTCCAGCAGTTATGGACGTGCCAAACAAATGCGAAACCGCAGCTTGGACGGCTGAGATTTAATTGATCAAATTGTCAAATCACACATTTGTGTAAACTTTTACAGATGTGGACAGTCGAGGTACCACATGGTGTTTCTGCTTGTTATTATCAGCAAATTGTATTAATTACATCAATTTCAGCAATGGGTTTTTCTACAGTTTCCAGGAAAAGTGCAAAGACAGTTTAGTTTTTTTTTTTTTATCTGTACTATCTGAATGATAAATGTAGGACATTTAGGACATTAACAGTGCGCAAAAGTGTTTTATTTAATCAATAATAAAAATTGACAGGGTAATTTATACGACAAACTATGATCACTGTCACGTTTCTCTCATATGGAAGCTCATTTCCACATTATAAAAAAAAAAATATATATATATATATATATATATAAATACACACATACACACACACACACACACACACACACACACACAGTAGGTGGCCAGGTGCATGTATGTTTAATTCTGAGTTTATTTCTTGTATTTCTGACTTCATATCTTGCAGTTTTCTGTTTATTTCTCACAATTCTGTCGCATGACTCGCTGCCGGAAGGAACACAGGGGACACAGAGAAGCATTAAACACTCCTTTAATGAACAAACACAGGAGAAAATCCACAACAGGAATGAGGAATGACAAACACAGGCCCAGTCCACATGAAAGCGATTATTTTTTTAAACCGCAGCTTTTTCTATGTACCGTTCGTCCATATGTAAACGCAGCACCAGGTTACTGAAACGCCTGCCAGGGTGAAGATTTCCAAAAACTCTGGTTGCAGTGTTATCATGTAGATGTTTTTGGAAGAAGGAAAATCTCGGTTTATAAAAATACTCGTGTACGTGTGGACATGGCCTGAGACATGGAGAGCAAAACACACAGACAGGTTCAAACTCCTGACATCTCACAATTCTGAGATTATATCTCGCAATTCACAGTTTATTTCTCAAAATCCTTGGTTTACATCTCAGAATTTTATTAGTTTCTTGCAATTCTCACTTTATATCTTGCAATTCTGAGTTTACATATGACATTTATGATTCGTATCTGCAAATGATCAGTTCATTTCATGCTGTTCTGTACTTATTTCATGCAATTCTGAGTATATCATATCTCACAAATGAGTTTACATCTCACAATTCTGATTTATATCGCTCAATCTTACACAAGTCTCTTGGTAACATGAGACAAAATGTTTCTTTTTTTT
This sequence comes from Carassius auratus, assembly GCF_003368295.1. Lineage (NCBI taxonomy): Eukaryota > Metazoa > Chordata > Actinopteri > Cypriniformes > Cyprinidae > Carassius > Carassius auratus. The sequence continues at coordinate 13,214,235 of NC_039264.1, forward strand.
TTCTTTTTTCCTCTCTCCCAAGTACTGACGTTCATGTTCCCAAAACATTCGACCCTTTAACCAGCTTAGAGTGTAGTTGTCTGCCCTTTCTAGTCTTTCACATGGGTTTTACACATTGTAAAGTTAAAAAAGAAAAGAAAATCAAAAGTGGAGAGCTGTACCCCCTGCTGATCACACCAGCAGCTGTTTCTTATTTCAATGAAAAGTGTGAAGTGACTAGTGTTTACATTGCTATCCACAGATATCACAGACACAAGCACAAAGCATCTAGAATGAAAGAATGTGGAAAGCCCCTGACGCTAAAAAAAACATTCAAGAAATTGCAGCAGAAATTTTAGACATAACAAAAATTTATATGATGAGAACCATCCATGAAATTATTTATTGTGCACTCACTAAAGTCCTGATCATGTTCACATATAATATGCTAATATGCTCATTTTTGTTATATTGTAACAAATTTTGTTATATTGTAAATATTGAAATCATTTTAACATTTTCTGCTTAATAGTTTTATGGAAAATGTGGATTCCTTCTCAGGATTTTTTGATGAATAGAAAGCAAACAACGATAACAAATATTAACTATATAAATTAAAATGTATTTGGGTGGATTGAAACAAAATGACTAAAACCTGAAGTAAATATTAAAATGAAAACTGGAAATACAAAACTAAAACCAAATTCAAAATATTACTAAAAACTGTAGTAGTATATACATAATACTAAAATAATGGATATACATGTAATTAATTTAGTCTCGTTACTTACAAATGGTCCATTTATGCTATATTCCACGTCGTTTAAGACAAGGGAACGTGAAAAAACCGGGTGACAGAAAACAAGGACTCCATCCCACAGATAGAAAACAGACCGGTTATATAGATAGGTGAAGACAATGAAAGTGGAGACTGCTGAGTGCAATTAACAGGTGTGCAATTAACCGTGATGAAGGGACAAGGCTTTGTGGGAAATGTAGTGCCAGCAGTGGGGTGCCTATGGGGAAGTGACCAGATGCTCCATCGAACACAAAAACAAACCAAGGAACACAGAGAACAGGAGGGAGGTGGACTGGTGGAGGATAAGGTGGAGGGATGGAGGGCCATGTCCGTAGCGGGAAACAGAGACAGTAAGTGAAAAAAAAACAAAACAACAACCACAAGGAGACCAGGAGGGAGGGATGGAGGGCCTGATCCATAGAGGGAAACAGAGAGAAAAACAAAAACAAAATAACAACAAAAGGGAACATGAGGAAACAGAAAGTTCAGGGGCCCAGGGCAGAGCCGACAGGGCAGGAATCCAGGGTGGAGCAGGTGGAACTGGCGCAGAAGACCACCACAGCCGTGCGGTCGAGACAGAAGCCCACCAGGGTGGCACAGAAGACCACCACAGACGTGCGGTCGAGACAGAAGCCCACCAGGGTGGCACAGAAGACCACCACAGCCGTGCGGTCGAGACAGAAGCCCACCAGGGTGGCACAGAAGACCACCACAGCCGTGCGGTCGAGACAGAAGCCCACCAGGGTGGCACAGAAGACCACCACAGCCGTGCGGTCGGGACAGAAGCCCACCAGGGCGGCGCAGAGGACCACCACAGCCATGCGGTCGAGACAGAAGCCCACCAGGGCGGCGCAAAAGACCAACACAGCTTTGCCGTCGAGACAGAAGCCCACCAGGGCGGCGCCGAAGACCACCACAGTGGGATCGATGGCACAGGAGAGCAAGTCTGGGTAGGTAAGCCTGAAGTAGAGAACATGAACAGGTTAAGGGTGGCCTTCGTGGCCCTGAGGAGATGGTAGATGGTCTCGGTGAGTTCCTGGATGGCCTCCATGGCCACGACAGGATAAGTTGAGTGCTTAGGAAATTCGGCTGAGACGTGACTAGGCTCTGGAAGCTCCGCAGAAACATGAAGAAGCTCTGGTAGTTCAGCAGAGACGTGGAGAGGCTCTGGTAGTTCAGCAGAGATGTGGAGAGACTCTGGTAGTTCGGCATAGACGTGGAGAGGCTTTGGTAGTTCAGCAGAGATGTGGAGAGGCTCTGGTAGTTCAGCAGAGACGTGGAGATGCTCTGGTAGTTCAGCAGAGATGTGAAGAGGCTCTGGTAGATCCGTGGTGATTTGACTGGGTTCAGGAAGATCAACTGAGACTTGACTTCGTTCAGGAAGATCAATGGTGACTTACCCTTGCTAATGAAGATCAACGGTGACTTGAACTTGCTCATGAAGATCAACGGTGACTTGACTTTGCTCATGAATATCAACGGTGACTTGACTTTGCTCATGAAGAGCAACATTGACTTGCCCTTGCTCATGAAGATCAACGGTGACTTGTCCTTGCTCATGAAGATCAAAAGTGACTTGCCTTTGCTCATGAAGATCAACGGTGACTTGACTTTGCTTATGAAAATCAACGGTGACTTGACCTTGCCCATGAAGAACACCAGTGACTTGACTTTGTCCATGAAGAACACTGGTGACTTGACTTTGTCCATGAAGAACACCGGTGACTTGACTTCTGAGGTCTAACTGTGGTAGTGCTTGACTCATGAGTGTAGATGGTGACCTGACTCGACTCTGGAGGGTCAACTGGGACCTGACTCGACTCTGGAGGGTCACCTGTAGCTGTCTTTTTGTGCAGTGGCGCTGGGCCGGCGGCCATCTCGTGCTATGGCGCTGGGTCTGCGACCAACTTGTGCTGTGGTGCTGGACTGGCTGCCACCTTGTGCAGTGGCGCTTGGTCAGCAGCCATCTTGTGCTGTGGCACTGGGCTGGCGGTCATCTTGCGCAGTGGCACTGAGCCGTTGGCCATCTTGCACAGTGGCTGTGGCCTGGCGGTCACCTGGTGTTGTGTTGCTGGGCTGGCGGCCATTTTGTGCTGTGGCGCTGGGCTGGCGACCACCTTGTGCAGTGGCGCAGGGCTGGCGACCACCTTGTGCTGTGGCGCTGGGCTGGCGACCACCTTGTGCAGTGAGGTTGGGCTGGCAGCCATCTTGTCTGGAGACACCGTTCTAGAGTCGGCCCTTAGACCTGGAGAGAAATGTGTGGCTGGGGTATCCCACTGAGACCGATGTTGCAGGTACATTATGAACCCCCAAAAATCCAAGATCTCTTGGAGCGGGAGATCCAATAGAAGTGTATTTAATGGGGTAATACCAAAATCGTAATCCAAGAACAGGCAAGAGGTCATAACACAGAGTCATCAGTCACATCAGTCCTGAAACAAGAAAAACAAGAAACTAGAAAACACAAGGGAGCGCGAGAAAACCGGGTTACGGAAAACAAGGACTCCATCCCACAGATAGAAAACAGACCAGTTATATAGATGGACAAACACTGTCATGATAATGTAAACAATAACTAGCTGCCAATTGACCATCAATAAAAGAAAAATAACGTTAGGTCCAGGACCTTAAAGCTTACAGCTGAGCTGAACAATAAGTGCATACATTTAAAGTAAATATTTAATAAGTTGGCAGCTAGGTGGATAAAAAAGTAACAAGATTTTATAAGGTATTCATTTGTCTAGCAATATTGTATGTTTTAAATACTACAATATTGCTAGATTTGTATGTATAATGATAGGATGTGAACTTTCATGTTTCACATGACTAATATAGAAATATTTGTGATATTGTCAACAAGTAGAACATTATAAAATATACTAAACATTAGTATTAATCAAATGTATTTATCATGATATTACGTATTAGTATTGTGCTCTCATCTAACTTGAAGAAGGGGCTATTTTACAGTACTTTTCAGTTCGTAATATTTAATGCTACAACATCTACGCACTGCACTATTCCAATTTTGCTTAGCTCAATAAACAAAAGAACATCGTTGTAAAATTACATTTGAGAAAATGTCCGGGTGGCTCGTCTGTAAATGTCTTTTCAAATTGGTTGTGTTCTTGCCACGAATGAGCGCTCCGCGTGCTTTACACTTTGTTTTGTTTTGTTCGTCGTCAAACGTGAAGTGAGCTGTGGACATTTTGTCGCTCTTTTAGACATCACCTCTTCGAATGCCGACTTCCCGGGAGCTCATTTAAAAACTGAAAACCTTCGCTTCACGTCTCAATAAGTCAGGCTCTGATTGGTTCTCTTCTCTCATGCAGTCTGTTCTGTTTTGCCGGTTCTTTTGCTCATTCCTCGCATCTCTCCCGTCTGCTGATTTGATTTTCGTCACAGTCTATTTTCGTCTCGTCCTTTATTCGTTGACGATAATGTCAATCAATTTAGTCATAGTTTTAGTCTCCATCAGTGCCTTCTATTTTATAGAAAATATATTCGTGACGAAAATAATGACGAAAATATTTAGTCAACGAAATTAACACTGGTGGGAAATAGTGTAGTGCCTGCAGTGGAGTGCCTATGGGGAAGTGAGACCACTAGTGGACACCCAGGGAAACACAGACCAGACTCTGTGACAGCAGAGCATCTAATAGCACAACATTAGAATGGAGGGCCACAGCAGAGGGCAAGATTTTCCGCGAATAACTACTTCAAATTCCATCTGTTCTTATTGTTTCCTTGATGGCTGGCTGTTTACTAAGATCTGACCGAAAAGCAGCCGTTGAAAGTCCAGCGTTGCGACCACACTCTCGTCTTGTCATTCCAGGGATGCAGATTGTGCAGCGCTGGTTTGCGAGGCTGCTGACTGTTCCCACATGTCTGGAAGATGGAGACGGGCGGCATATCGCTGGCCACGCGGGTTAATGGTTGCTTTGGAGTGGATCTGCCCGAGCAAGAGTCTCTAACTGCCTAATCGCCCCCATGTGCAGAGCGTCAGGGCGTATGCCATCCAAAAAGAGCTGATGCTTTCACAATCAGAGGCTGGAAACTACAGGAGAATAATCTCTTCCAGCTTTTGGGGGCGATGCTTCATTTGTGTCGGTCACAGGCGGTGGTAAGGTAGATACGGAGTTTGTGGCATTCCAGGACCTTCAGTTATACATCAGGGTGTTTCCTCTTGTTTCCTACTTTTTAGAAAATAAACTCATACTTTTTATCTCAATAGATGACTTGGACTGCTAAAAATGTATCACAGTGGATATGCATACACTACAAGAGAATTGTGTCTTTTTTTCTGAACCGTTAATGTAATTTCCACTGTTTAGTTCTGTTATGGAAGTAACTGAGGAAATTATATATAAAGCCTTCTTATTTCATTTTTTTTTTTTTTTTTTTTTTTTTTGGAAGACCAGCATTTTTTATAATTTTTTTTATGTTAAATAATGAGAAATACATCCAAATGCTTTCTGCAAATGCGCTGGTGTTGCGTTTTTTATTATTATTATTATTATTTTTTTATCTGAAGTGTCTTCATTCCCTAATGACCTCAACTCAATTTGACATTTATTGTCACAGTTTGAAACCTGGAGGGATTGTTAAAAGCCATAACTGATTAGTGTGTTTACACAATTACAGAGCGCATTAGTTGTGACATCTGTAGGCACTCATCAGTTTAACAAAGCACATTTATATTTACACCAACATCATGAGCATGGCAGAACTCTGTCGACCATGACATCTGCTCATGTGATGAGAGAGTGCAGATAAACAACAGGAATGGGAACCCAGAATGGCTTCTCATAAACTGTCTGTTTCAATACGTCCATTCATAACCCTGATTCAATGATCAGTTCTTTTTTATGTATTTTACAATTTATGTTTTTAAAGTTAAATTGCATATTAACTTAATTCTTAATTTAGTAAAAAAAAAGAACTTTATTTTATTTTAATATATAAATCTGCTATGTTGTTGCATGCAACCAGTGTTGTCAGAGTTACGAACAAATTGTTTTTATAAAGCATTTCTTTTTGAATAACAGACTTGACTTGAATTGGTCTAATGACTGAATTGGACAGGACCATGTTTCCCAGAGAAGTAAGGGTAGGTTGAATCAACATTGATGTACTAAAAGCTAAAAAGTTTGTCCGTGTCTTATTTAAGTTTTGTGTTCAGTAGACAATGTTGGTAAAAAGTTGACCATTTACACTGAATCCACAAAAACAACTAAAAACGCTATAGTATTCAAGCCAGGACATCACTGTTTTCACAAATGTACATTTAGGTAGGAGACAATAACTGTATCGTTTAAAAACTACGGCAAGTTTTACGTATTTAGTCGAAAAATTTAGTTCCCAGGGGCCAGTTCAGTTGTACTTTTTTTAATGCAAGATGTGAGTAGTTGAAAGTAAAAAATAATGTTTTTCGAAAAGGTTTTTTTTTTTAAAGTCTTTAGTGCATGATTACAAACAATAAAAGTAGGGTTGCACTTTATTTTACAGTCCTGTTCCTCATGTACATACTATGTACTTATTATAGTAATGACAATAACTATGTAATAACTAGGTACTAAACCTGAACCTACCCCTAAACCTAACCCTACCCCGTGTAGTTACGTTGTATTACCAGAACTTTTTTAGATAAATACACTGTAAGTACACATGTAAGTACACATACTGTAAAATAAAGTGCAACCAAAAGTAGCACACAAAGTATTGAAAAACAATTGAAAAGTGGACTACAAAAATTTGTTTTTATTAGATTTCTATATGGATGCATAATCCAGACGGACATGTTGCGCTACAGTCTTTTGCAGCATCTCGCACATGTCAGACTGTTTAAAAAAATGTGGATTTCATGTTAGTAGTTCAACTGTTTAAATATATATATATATATATATATATAGAATTTTCCATTCTACTGCCCTGCTTCTCATGTTTATAACCAAAAAAAAAACAAAAAAAACATTCCGTCTCAAATCATATTTTCTAAGTTTTAAGTATTGAATATCCATAGCTTAGTAATTTGTAAAAAAAAAAAAAAAATACACATGTACATATATGTATAGCCTTTAAGTTACAAAGCTTTTGTGAAACAGTCTTGAATTCTAAGATGATTCATGCAGTTTCTTCCTTGATCTGGCTTCCGGTATATGCTTTTGGGAAACTCAACCCAGAAGGGTCCTTGACTTACTCACTAACCGCTAGTCAAATACTTTTGACAGGTCCGGGTGTGTAAAGTACTTCATGTTTACTAAAGGCCTGTGACGCATCACATTTTTAGAGTTTCCACAGCTTTTAACCAATGAATTTCCATGACTACTTCATGATATTTCCAATTGATAGTGATTACTGGACATAAGGATTATTTCATAAAGGCTGCAACAATCTTCCATGGAGATTCATATTCATATTTACGTCATAGGGGAATTTTTGGCTAATATGTTTGAGTTCCGAAATATCTCAAATGTATGATCCTCTAAGGTATAGGGGTGGCCTTTTGTTTTTGTTTTTTTTCTTAATCAGTCACTTCATATTGAATTGCCAACTCATAAAATACTTACTTTTATTTATTTATATAAAAAAATCACAAGATCAGGTTGGAAATCTTTCTTAAATTCCTAAATATATAATGTTTTTGCATGGCTGTAGGAACTTGTTAGCTGTACGTAACCTTGTGTAATTCAGTTATTTCTTATTAGTGTAATGTATTTCAGAGAGCGCAGTGCTGAAAAGGGTTGGGGCTACATAAGGTCTGTACAGAAAATTAATAAAGTAATCAAATGCAAACATAAAACAAATTAAATATTATTTAAATATACATTGATTCTTAAAGTTACTACAGACATTCAGTGAAAAGCAGTGAATGATTCTCTCATTTTCTTTCGTAGTTTGATTTGGTAGATTAGACTGCTGTCACTTTAAGACCTAATGCACAGAACTAATATACTGACAAGTATTCAATCACTTTCCCCACTGTTTACGTTCACTTAAAGCAACACTGGCTGCACTTCAGTAAAAACTCACCAAGATGGACGTTGACATCATTTGTATCCAACTCATCTTTGAGAGCAACGGGGCCCCCTGGGGGTTTGGAGACCCTATGCAACTTGTGACCTCTTCATACAGGGAAGACCAGCAATGCATTTATACAAGTAAAAGCTTCACAAGTGGGTTTTACTGATTCATTTTATGAGGTAGAATACAATGTGAAAATATCTTGAGCTTGTGTTTTACAACAAACCTAAAAATAAAATAAAAAAAGCTTAAAAAAACATTGACTTCAGGGCGGTGGAACCAGAAGTGTTAATTGTCTTCAGCCTACAAAAATAAATCATCCCTGCAGAACTCTACAAATAAGTAAATATAAATTATATCAATTCTGTGTCTGCTAAATATTGACTGGTCATCATTGTGTCCGAAATGACAGTCTTACAAGCTCATAGAAGATCAGTTTCCCCATTGGAAGTGCTTTAGTTCTTGTTTTCCTGGCCCTGAGCTACATGCCCCCCTTACAGACACCCAATTTCTGTGGCAGCTGCTCTCAAGGCAAGCGAATCATTCGCCTTTGAGCTTCCAGCCAGCGCATTACCACGCTATTACGAGTTGAAAGCAGACAGCACCAGAGCAAAGAAGTCTGCAAGTCTTGCAAAGAGCTTTCGGTCACCACATTTTCTAACAATACCTCCCATTTTTACAGATTTCCTCTGTGATTGTACATCATTTTAGGCACACCTCACCTGCTGCTCTGAAGGTTTTGACAGGTTCTCAAGATGCTGCTGCAAGCAAAAAGCCCAATATTCAGTGTGTGTAAAGCACATCTCTACTGTGTCAACAGTGGCATTTCTGCAACAATAAAGCAGGTAGATCTTAGCCATTGCAGTAGAGCTTGCATTTGTGAACATCTGGATAGACATTTGGCATTGGCATCTTTTGGTCATTTTGCAGTCAGATGATTGGTTAGTTTTAGTTATCATAATGTTCTTCAAATCAAGTGGACAAAAATTGTCAGGAAAAAAAAAATATATTAAATTGATCCAAAATTATATAACATTTTTTACTTTGGTAAAATGGTTTAAATGTGAAACAGCAGTTTCAATTTAAAATCTAATCTGGGGATTGAAAAATAAAATAAATGTGTAATGTGGCCAAATAATAATAATAATAATAATAATAATAATAATAATAATAATAATAATAATAATAATAATAAAAGTTTTTATTATAAAAAATACATCAATTATTTTAATAGTTTTCACAACTTAATAAAAAAAATAAGTTTAAAAGGGTAAATATTAGAGTCAGTTTTAATTTCACATAAACAAAAAAACAATAATAAGCATGCATTAATTACATAACTGATTTCAATAATACTTTTACAAATGTTGTTGTAAAAAATTAATAAAAAATAAAAAGATTAAGTCAGTTTATTAATTATGATATAATATATTGTAGAAAAAATGCATTAACTTTAAAAATAATAATAAATGGTTTCATCAGTGAAGAGACCTTCTGGGTGCGTTTTAACATATATTAGATGTGGAGCATATTTAAAATACCTCTGAAGCCTCAGGGCAGTATGGCGTTGGCCGGCTCAGAGCGTAATACACGTGCCTGTTTGCAGAAGCCAGATATGGTCTGGTTTAATGCTACTGCCATTAGCTGGCTCCTTTGGCAGTCTCTTGTGGGCCGCAGCCTGAGGGCAAAAGCCATTATATTTAACACACACTACTCTGGTGCCTGACTCCATATCCCAAGAGCCCTCACTGTGTGGCTTTCCTAATAATGATGAAAATGGCAGAAAACAATCAGAGTCCCACATACCACCCTAATGTGCTGTAGAATAAATAAACATAAGCTCAGTCCACTGCTGGTGTAAAAATCAAATTAGAGGTGAGATATTATTACTCGATGAGAACAGGGTCAGTCGGTCCATAAGTCTCAGACTTCACGAAAGAGTTGCAAAAACTTTTAATGTAGATTTTAATAATAAACTCACTGCTTCACTTCCTGAAATTAACTAGCTAGTCACGGCTGTTTCTTGAAACTGTCGTAACGTTTGCGTACATTCATCCGTTTTCGAATTATGATGGTTCAACAATATAAAACCACCGTTAATGATGTCGTGCCGATGGTGCCGTAAAAACCTTTACTAATTTGTCTCAATTCTACGGATAACTGTTCGATATTCGAATAACTTCTTAAATCGGTTAAAGAGTTATGTTGTTGTGAATAGTATGATTAATCAGTGGAGAAGTTAACTAGTTAGTCTGTTTTACAAGTAACTTTATTGCACATCCAATGTTCAAACCATGTTGGTTCAATAACATGAAACCACCGCTAATGATGTCATGTAGATGGTGGTGTCTTCTTTTAATATCTGTTAAATATTCTACTAACTTCTTTTATCTGTATTTTTATTGTTGTGAATATCAAACGTGGCATTTAAGGACTACTTTGCAATTTGATTTGCTGTTGTTTTGTTTTATTTTAAAATAACTGATCTGATTGCGGTTTCTAGAGAACATTTTCACATACACGTTCTTTAAAAACGTCACTTTCAACTACACAAATTTGATGACGACGAATGTTCACTGTATCTATGGTTTCGTAACTTGTAACCATATTTGGTTATCAACAGTTTTGGGAAATGCAATCCAGGATTCTTAACTAGCTGAACTACCAAGAATTCCTTGGCCGACCAGTTTTCCCCAATACGAGTCACTCAAGCTTCACCAAACTCTGAAACTGAACCGTTCAAGGGTTAAGTTTTAATATAGTAGCTTTCTAATTAAGTATTAAGAGACTTCACCTTGACACTCAGCATGTTTCTTCTCGTAATTTAAAGCCTAGCTTGCTCGTGTTAGCTAATTAGCTAGTATGTGGCACCGCTACTGTCCGGCCAAATTCAGTCTTGGCTCCATCTCTGCATTCGATTTCTGATCAAGATTCTCATGAAACTGCAATGTTGGCATGGCTCTTCACGTCTGAATTCATCATGGTAATTCTAAGTCAGGTTCCCTGCTCTCATTAACTGTGGACTTGTAGAGCCAAAGTGAAGCTCATCTGTTTAGAGGAGACAGTTAAATATGATTTACAACTACCTGTTTCAAAAACGCGATGTTATTTGAGATCAAAAAAGAAAAAAAGATGATTCTTGCATGGTTTTAATTATTTTAATTGGGCACATTCTAAATAAATGAATAGGGATGTTTCTGTGAGATAACGTATGTTGCCAAATTTGAATATCCATTATGTGCATTTCTAACATTGCTAATTAGCATTTTATATTATTGAATGACAGTTATTGAGGATATAATAATAATGAAAAAAAAAAAAAGTATCTTTGTAGGACCTCAAAGCTTGCATTCATCCACTCTCTGCGCTGGTTTATTTTCTGAGTTGTAACTGTTGAATAGTTTTAATTGATGTTACGACATTCTGTGAGCGGCGAGAATCTCAGCAGCTGGAAATGGAGTTGACATGCAAGCCTTTGAGGCTTAATTGTTTGTTGATTAGATTAACTTTAACTCCCAGGACCATCTGGGAGGCTTCGGTCGGACTATTGAGGCTCTGAGGATTCTGGCTCTTTCTCGTCCGATGATTAGCGGATCTGCTCCATGTTTTTCAAATGGTACCGTGTCTAAGGAAAGAAGAAATTAGCTGGATACATCCTCGCTGTGGCATATCTAACTAATGCCTGCTGATTAAGGGAAGATATGGATCATCTTTTGCTGGCAAATGGCTGAAAGCAAGAGCTGGGACCGAGAATGTGGATTCTAGTCAAATGAAGGATACACAGAAAATAATGTTGAAGAATATTTATTTATTTATATTTAACAACTGGCTAGTTTGCCAGTGATGTAGGTATGTATGTTTATTCATTTATCCACCAACTTACTAGTTTATTAGCAAGTAGCAACTAGTTTATCCACATTTATTATTATTATTACTATTATTATTATTATTGCATCCACCAGCTGACTAGCAAGGACAACTTATCTATAACTGTATTATTATAATTTTTTATTGCATCTACCAGCTGACTATTAGCAATGGCACCTAGTTTATCTATATTAATTAATTTATTTATTTATTTATTTAGCATTAAAAACTGTCTAGTTCCTTAGTGAGGTTTTTATTTTTATCAGATTTCTTTACTTTTATTTTCTTTTTTTCTTTTAAATTAATCTAGAAGCTGACTAGTTTACATTTTTTAAGTATCCAACAACTGTAGAGTGTACACACACAAACACACACTATCTATCTATCTATCTATCTATCTGTCTGTCTGTCTGTCTGTCTGTCTGTCTGTCTGTCTGTATGTATGTACATATATATATATATATATATATATATATATATATATATATATATATATATAACATACTTTAATATTATCTTTTACTATTTACTATTATTATTATTATTTTTTTAAGATGACTCATTTTACCTGTATTTTCATTTGTTCCTAGTTGATAGGCTTTGTACTGTACTCTCTCTCTCTCTCTCTCTCTCTCTCTTTATATATATATATATATATATATATATATATATATATATATATATATATATATATATATACATATATAACCTCACTATTGGCATGTGAGATTCAATGCATAAAGCCTAATAACTTGTTTATCTTGAAATGCTTTTGAACATTCGTATAAATATATTATCTTAGTGGTAGGCCTTGTGCATGCAGGTAGTTTAATTAAATTCAAGATTAATTAAATTGTATGTGTTTGTGTTTGAAAAAACCTATCAAAAGGGATCATTAATTAGCCTGTTAAATTAAATAAACACTTCATGTACGCAGCTGAATTTTCCTTTGTGATTGCTCATTATAAACTGTTAAACTGATTAACTATTATCACGTGTCCATTAATTAGAAAACTAATGAAGCTGAGGCACTTCACTGCATACAGTAAAGTGAGGACAAATCAGTCTATGTTTGAAATGATCCCTTAACTGAGGAAAAGAGGAGATAAAATGTGACTGACTTGTTACTTTTTTAGCTTATTATTAGAAGTCTGAGTCCACAAATGAATTTAACTTTCAGATAATCACAAATCATATTGTCAGCATGAAAATTTGACAACAATATCATTGAAAAATGAACAAATTTAAGAATGTCTTCATTTGACTTTAATATCAGAAGAATGTCTTGTTCTTCAACAGAAAAAAAGAACATTTGACAATTTTTGACCTTCCATATTGCATTTCTCAAAGTAGGTGTAAACTGTAAAATAATTAAACTTCATATGTATTTTTATCATAAAACAATAATATTTGAACAATCCCATAGAATTTTTCATTTAATCTGATGGCCATTCAGAGATCTTCAGCTGTAATAAGATGTGAACCACTGTTTGTTTTTACATTACCAGCAGCTGATATGAATCTTTCTTAGTAATAACACTCAACTAAGGTTTCTTTGGAAATGTACACACGTACAAGACCTAGTATATAGTCAGCTGCGGTTTATTCTGGATACCTCGTTGGAGTTACATGAAACCTAAGAGTGGGTAGAGTAATAACATGGGTCTTAAGTAGACCTAGCGAAGTCTTGTAACAGGACTTCTCCATAACCTTGAAAACTGGGACCAATACTCTGTGCATTTGGGGGTTGTACATTTATTCACTGTATACAGTATGTATATGATTTCAAACAGCAGGAAATGGTCTGTGTGGAGCATAAAATCCTATGATAATGTAAATGAACAAAACCACCTGAATGTTGGACTGCATATGTCTCCCTCTCTTTTATTATAACTACGCAAATCAGAGCTTCTTGCCTGCAATCTCTTTAAATATCATTCAGTTCATCACACACACATACACACACACAAAATGTGTTTTGGGTAAATCTTACTGGCTGTCTTTGATATCATTAATCTATTGATTTTTTCCAGAGAAGATAGTTTTGGCAAAATCTCATCATGTTCATGTAACTTCAATGCTGTATATCGGAGCACTGCCTTTATACTTTTGACCGAATTGCCCAGCAACTTTTATGATGGCTGCTGTTGTTGTTTATTAAATATTATTAGTCAATTAATAAAGAGGGAGGTATTTTTAAAGACACTCCGGCCGATTCACAACCATATCTCTATGCCTATTTGTGTGATATTGCTCAAATATATTTAAGACCAAAGACCAAATTAACCCACTGAGTGATAATTGAAATAAACGATATGTTCTTGAGCAATTGATGCAATGCTGAAATGATTTCTGTAAGCCCAGTGGTGAAATATGTGTGCATATGAGTAGGCTATTTTTCAAATAGAAGAAGGAATAATTCACTACTGCGTGTTTAATATTTAATCGTGTAATCAATAAGAAGTAAGTGTAGTCTGATTACATGCATTTTAAAATGTAGTGTAATCTAATTGTAAAGAGGGAGGTGTAACAATGAAGTGGGGATCAAAATGCAAGGCTTTAATAAGAGCGTGGTCAAACAGGTGTGGCATTGGCAAGGCAAAAAAGTAATCCAGAAAACAAGGCAAAGGTCAGGGCTGGCAGCAGATTACATGTAATCACTTAATACCCCACACTGCATATAAATTATGTGACAAAGCTTGTTCCAGTAGGGTTTTGGTATCGCAAAATGAGGCAATCAGGCTTGGACTGACTCTCCCAATGGCTAATTGTGTATACTGGGCTTTAATCATTGTTAAACTGTTGAGGGGAACAATAGTCTAATCTGCCTGGGCTCAATGCAGTGTCCACATCCTCACCAAATATAAATAAATCGGACATAAAGATGCATTTGTGTTAACAACAGATGGGTTCTGTGAACAATGTTAGCATTAACTAGAATTAACCATGAACAATGACTGTGTTTACAGGCCCAGATTGTTGTTAATCCGAGTTCAATTCAATCCGATCGCTGACTCCAAACATACTGTTTATATGTAACTTAAACACAGCGATCCGATGGAAATATGTGTGTCAGATGTATTCTGAGCAAAGAAAGGAATGGAGTGTCAATGTAACCACGTTTTCAAACATATTAGCCTCAAATCTGGATGAGAGTATGGAGCAAAGACTGCCCATCCTTGGATTTGCATGGCAGTTCTGACTTGTTTCAATTGGATTAAGCCCATTTGGGCATTATTATTATTATTTATTTTTATTTTTTTATGAAGTGTTTATGTGAAGGATTTTCTTTCCATTTGAGCTGTTAGTCAAATTATTAGGATGTTAAAATAGCAATTGAGAAATAAACCCAAAGTTGTAAGTGTTATAGTGTATTCTACTTGATTTTATTATAATTTAGAAGACACTTTTATCCAAACTTTACTATTTTAATTTTAATTTATAATTATTCATGATAACAGACGATTTAATGACTTGTGAAAAAAAAAAGTCACTTAAATACACTTTTTAACATCCATTGCTTATGTGATTTTAGATGTAGGTCTAAAATTGCCTTATATAGCCATTCTTTATATGAAAACTGAACAATGGGTTTGTTATTTCTTGTCTGCCAATGAAAATAACTAAGCTTAAATGTATTTTTCTCCATTTTAACTTCTTCAACTTGGCTTCGATTAAAGTAAATTCTTTTTCAAGATTTTGCAAACCAGTATTCATACGGTTATCTAAGGTCAAGAGATTTTAGACCCAAAGTCTCTCAGTGGTGCGAATGTTTCCAGGATTGCTTCAGCTCTGAGGTAAACAAGCCTCGAGAACGACTTTTACTTTCACAGCAGGACGTGCTAACCACAAAAAAGGCTTCAGCATTTGAATCCGTTTCATTATTTTTCATCAGTCAATTCTTCACTCCCTCTCGGAGTCCTGCCTATAAAATCCCCAAACATAGCTGCCGTAGTACCTCAGATGTGAATCCAAACGTTATATTGGTATAAACTCATTTATAGTCCGTTTATTTGTAGTCATTTCTGTTGTTTATGTATGGGCAATGCAGATGCAATGCTAATGAGCTTTGTTTAAGCTTGGGTGAAGAGAAAAGATGAAATCTGGCATATGATGTAAAGTTATCGGACAGGTTACAGAGTATCTGTCTGAAGTTTGGACAATTACTTTTGTTTCGGGTCCAAGGAACTTATGACTTATGCCAGACATCTTTGTTTTAACTTGTGAACAGGGCTGTAGCAAATAATACAGTGCTCCTTGACCATGGAGGCCTTGTGTCTTATTTTAAGTTTAGGAACATGCCCTGTTGGGAGTATTTTCAGTTTTTTTATTGTTGTGTGATAATGTTTATAGGCAAAACCATTTTGAATCTTGTTCAAATTATTTTTCAGTATCTTCACTTCATGTATTTATCTCTGTATTTCTGATAGATTTCATTGGCAAACTGGAAAGCAATGTGAAGTTTGTGAGGGGAAATATTTCACTCACTCACACAATTCGCAATCATGTGATGTCGTCTTAAAATAACTGGATATTTTCTGAATTTAAAGTGTGAAATATTTTGCCGAAACGCAAAACCAACCGAAATCGCAATTGTGGATTCCTATTAAAATGACTGTGTTTTGTCTGAAAAGAATATCTAAAGAACTATAGCTAAGGTGTCATCAAATTAGCAAAAAATATTGGTATTATTTTAAATTATTTAAGGTGTGGCCACATTAGCAACATTTTGGCAAAATTTCACGAAATTCGGGAGTATGTGGATTCCTCAGCAAAACTTAGCTTAATAACAATAAACCAGATACACTTTGTTTAAGAAATTTCATGAACAAAAAATGGTTCATATAGGTTAATACATATAGTTTCTTAACTTATTTTCAACAAACATTATACAACAGTTTATTTCAGTCCTCTAATTTGATTAGCTATACTTTGTTCCAAGATTGCTGATACTTCCAGTATGCGAGTGGTGTTTATACAATCTATATTTATTTAAAACGTCTATTTTTCTTTATAGTATCTATAAGAAATGGATGTGTTATCACTTTGACTGTAAAAACCCTCATATGGTGCATGATAAACAGGAGAGAGCACATATCCGCCGACCTAGGGCGACTTTGGAGAAAGTCTGGAAGACATCAGTGTTTGCACGCCCCTTGAAAGACATCTAAAAAACCCCTTTGTTTATGGGAAACAAAATCTGGCTCGGTTTTAACATCACCATATCAGCTTACCTCCCCAGCCTCTTGAGTTCAAATTTCTCAAGTAAAGCACACACACACACACGGCCCGTTAGTATTACATCTGACTCACACTTTGCTCTTACCTGTTTATGTGGAGTTTCTGGGGTATATCTACATAAACAGCTGCCATGGGTTTCACTGGCGTCCATGCAAGGCACAATATGCCGTTCCTGGCTAATGTCAGTGTGGCATCATAAAAGAAGACAGACAAAGAGAAAACAAAGGTAGGTTGGCCTGTAAAAGTCTGATCTGAGAAACTAATAGAATAGTGCACAGACTACAAATACTTAAAATTTTTGTACGTACAATGTTAAAATCATTGTTGTCTTGACTTAACTTTAAGACACATATTTACCATTAACATTCATACAATGTAGTTTGACGTGATACATTTTCAGTCACAATGATTTCGTAAAGAAATGTGATTATTGGTCCAATTATTATGTGTTGAAGTTTTATTTTGTTTGCTGTTTTTAAATGATTAATCCCTTTTTGGCGCTATTTAATGTCGTCTGCAGCGACGAGTGAGAGCGAACCATCATCTACTACAAGATGCACGAAAAAAAAAATCATGAATGAACATCAGAGGGTACAGTATAAAATACTAAAATGTATCACCTTTCATTTAATTGCCCAAATAAATGTTTTAACCAAAAAAAAGTTGTCAATAGAACAGCTGAGCATCATGTAACAGTTACCTCAGTTAACTTTTTCAGTGTCCGTAGCTTGTTTGCTTCTTTTTCGTTCATTAAATATATACTACTTAACTCAAGATGTTGATTTACACTGTGGTTTCCTGTTATTGTATTTTATTTTTGTCGCTTCTTTAACTTGTAATGATTACTTTTTAGCTCACTTTTTCTCTAAGATTAATGTTTGAGCAAAGAAAATCAAAATCTTATGCTAGCTTAAACATCTCTGGACCAATCTGGACCAATATAAACTGTCAGAAATGAGCTGAAGAGAAAAGTCCCTAGACACTTTAACATATTTACCACCATCAAACACAGTCTGTTCAGCTTCATCTGGCCTGTTCTCACAAGCTGAATGTTGAGACTTCATGACGCTGCACATTGTCTTGTAGAACTGAACAGATGGGATAACGTCATCTCACAATAAACAGAATTTCAGGAAATTAGGTTTACGTGGCATTCTGGCAACATGCAGAAAGAGCATTTTCAGCATCAAATCTTTTAACAGGTTCTTCAATATGTGTGAATATTTTGAATTATGCATCAGGTCTCTTCAGAAGTAGCATGTGCCTTGGAGAAATCAGCAAGGCGTCTAAACACTGAGGAGTTGCACAGCTTTAAAATGGCAGAATAATGACTTTAAAAATTAGAACCAATCTAAAGCCATTTCTTGATTTCTTTTGTATACTTTTCAAAGGGTTCCACTGACCAAAATACACAAAGGAGTTCATGTAAACATTCAATTATTTCAATTCTGACTTCCCTTCATCTTGTGCTGCTCTTTTACATATACATGCAAACACTGTTCATACAGCTTTAGAATTATATTCACACAAAAAGCTATTGTATTACCTTAGAATAATATTGTATTGCTTTAAGTGTGGCCAAAGATTTTTTATAAAAAAACTATTTTTGTGTTACACTGAAAAAAGAAAAAGAAGAAGAAAAAATAAAGGTCATTTTGTCTTCTCATGGACAAAATGAGAAGTACTGAAGTAAATTATGATAGAATTCTAAATTTTGGAGCAACCCAACTCTTTAAAAGAAGAAGCTGTCATTAGCCCAAGCACAAAATATGTTGACTCTCCATTCAGACACCTTTAAAGTTAGCGCACAACATATTGTGTCATAAAAAAAAGCATATATACGGATGGGGTTCTGTTACAGTTAATGCATTTTTTATGTGCATGTTTGTATCTTTGTTGTGCTTATAGCCTCATTTTATTACCTATAAATTGTAAGAGTGATGTCAGTGGTTAGAATTTGCCGGCTATCATTCATGTACCTAAATTTAAACCAGCCCTGAGAATATATTTTGCGTCATGTGATGTACACGTACTTTACATCTTGACTATTCCTAGTGGTACAAAGTCCTCTAACAAAGAGAGCATTGGAAATGTAGGACACTGAATAAACAGATTAAAATGAAGTCCAGAAATACAATTTCCAACAAATAAACAATGAAAAATAACAATGACTTATTTTATTGCTGTTGTTCTTGTGTTATTCTTTCTCATGTCTGTGGACAAGGTTTATGAACATGTCAAAGTTAGAGACTCACTGCTATTTATTCATTGTCTCTACAAATAATGTGTATCATTAGTCTCTACAAATCATACTAATGATACACATTATATGATTGTTTTGCATTCAACTTCTGGGTTAAAATATATTATGTGCACAACCAAAATATACATACTAAGTGTAATTTTTTTAAGTTAAACATTTTACTTATGAGGGTATAGGTGGGCTTGGATAGATGGATGGATGAATGGATGTAGATATTTGAATTAATCACCCCCCACACAGTGGCCAAAGACTGATGATTTTGGATTAGAATTTATGAAATAATTTACTACTCCTGAAATTTGTCTCAGATGGTATATTTGTGGCCAGAATCTTGCAGTGTGCTTAGGTGTTCAGGACGGTGTGTGCTTGGGGGCCATTTACAGGTAGCAGCCACTTTTCTTGCCCTAGAGTCTCACTAATATTGGGAAAATTGCCTGCAAAGGGCTCACTTCCCGTGTGCTAGTTGTGGAAGTGATTAGAAAGAGATTTGAGGTAGAAAAGGGTTGTTATCACTTGCTTTGATTTATCTCTTTCCGCTGGCAAAGGCTGGCCAAATCTATAAACTCCAGGTGTTTCTGTTGAACCTCTTTAGTATAGGAACATTCCATCAGAGTATTTCTGTGTTTTATTTAATGTTACAAAAAGGCACACATAAAAATAAAAAAAAAACCCTCATTGCATTAAATTCTCCACTGAGACTGAGTGGCTTCTGTGTGAATCAGGGTTTCTAGAGCTTTGTTAATTTGGAAATTTACTGATAAAAGTTACTTTTAAAAGACTGAGTGTTTTTCACTGGATGACCTGTTGACATGGCTCAGCTTTATTTTCTACAGTCATTTAGAGGTTTCAAAGGACAACAAATCAATCTGTTAACCATGACTTGTATCACCGTGCCTCATAAAGGTTTGATGGTTATTTTGAGTGGTTTGCAAAGTTCATCGGCGCCAATGGTAATGCTGTCACTGTGTTTTTAATGGTGGCATTATATTTCTTTTAAGTGGTTAGAAAACCCCCCTTAAAATACTATCAATTAAGTTAAAAAAAATGTTTAAACTGAATGATTGTCTTAAGGACTTTAATCATTACATTTAAATGGTTTGATGAATGGTTTTTTTTTTTTTTTTTTTTTTTTTTTTTTTTTTTTTTTTGCAGGATCAGCCCAAGGAAACATTGATATATTCATCAAGCATCCTGTGAAATCTAGAGTTGTAGGAGGACTGCTAGAATTAGTGGGAATTTGCAACAAAATTAGTGCATTGTGGAATGATATTTCCTTAGCATGTCAACCTCATCCGTAAAAAGAAAGGCTCCAACCTCAACTGGTACTTAACATGACATGCACACACACACACCAGTTATATCTAAAATGGGTCAGGAAAAGGTTCATTTTCTATTTACAATATCTTTATCCACCACAAGCTACAGAAAATCCAAACACAGAGACATTTTAGTCTCCAAACAAGATTTATGTAATTTGTTAAAGAATTTTGGAAAAAGCCCACTACTGTTTCAAAACTTGCTGTGATACAGATAATTCTCATGTCGAATTCTCTTAGTCAAGACAGCTATATTAGAGGGAAATAGGTATTGAGATTAAAATGACAAAAGCACTTTGTCCTGTATAAATGGATGATGAATGTGTCTGTTTGCTGTCAGTTATATGGTTGGAAAATAGGCAGAAATTATAGTCATCTTATCATTTTTATTAAACACAACGTATATCTTTCCCATGTCAGCTTAAATGTGCTTCCTCACTATTGGGGTACCACAGGGCTGAGTCTTTGGACCCCTAGCCTTCTCTATTTACACCATTAAGTCACTCACAAGAGTCATACAATCATAAAGCATCTTTTACAACTACTGTGCGGGGGACGCTCAAGCTTATTTCTTCTTTTCTCTTGTCTGTCATATGTACACAATCTCACAAGGGATTTTTTTATGCCTCTTAGACATCTTAAATGTATATTTCATTGCCACAAGCTGCTGAGCTTCCAATGCTTCCCCTTCTCATCTCATTTTAGCCAAAGGTCACAAAGTTAATGTTTTGAAGTGGGTTAAAATGCTTGATGTCACTTCTCTTTAGTGGACAACATTACGAAAGCTTCCAGGTACTTCTGTTTCATGCCCCATCAGAAATAAGACCTCTCCTCCACAATTCCTGTGTAAGGTCTAGTAATTTCATGGCTAGACTACTGAGACTTCCTCCTTACCATTCTACTATCGTCTACGATGTCTCCTTTGATCGTAGGTAATGAACTTAATGCAAAACCTGATCTTATTTGTAAAAACTCATTTTTATTGGTATAACCTAATTAACTGAGATCTATTCAAATAGATTAACTTTAATAAAATGTTTAATATATAGTAGGCCTACTAGTACTAAATGTAAAAACAAATCACAGCATGGTCACATTGCGTGACTACTAGGAACCAAAAGCACCTATACAAATCTCTAGAGTATTTAGTGTATGAGCAATGTTTTTCTACCGGTAAGTTGTACTTTTTAGCTCTTTTAAATGTGATACAACACACCTTTTCACTGAAGTTTTGAGGTATGTTGGAGCTAGAGGGATTTTATAACCCCCCCCCCCCTCGTTTTATGGGGTATCCTGTTTTTCAACCAAACCTCCAATGATTTAGGTGACACGCTTGAAGTAAAAGTTCCCCGGGCCAGAAATCAGCTTGGGTTTTTATAGCGCCAGCACTTATAAAGCAATAATATAAAGAAATAAATGAAGTAGCGAGCTAAACATGTTTGGAGGACCTGTTGATACCCTTTAGGCATTTTGAACTGCACATTTTTCATGCATGGCTACACGGTTGGTCAAAAAGTCACATTTCCTCACCAAGGGCCTCATCCAGAATAATTTGGAAAATGAAAAAGGATTGCTGTGGAATAAAGAGGCAAAAAGGGTGAGAATTTATTGTAGGCGAGGTGACCTGGTTCCAAAATGTTCCTGGAGTGGTTTCTAAGTGGCATACGTCATGCAAATATAATATTTCAAACTGCGCGAGACATAAAGTCAAAAGATATCAACATCACATCCATATAACATGACCAGGACCTATCTAGGTGTAACTGGCTTTCACCAATGGTAATCCATATACTTTCATTGTTTTTAAGGCTCTCAAGAACGTTATGAGTGTCTCAACTGATTTCATTAAACGGAGTTTGATGTTAGCATATTGGTAAGCTAAAAGTACATAGCCTGGTACACAAATATAGAGTAAAATGCGCAACTTCCAATTAGAAAGAAACAATACTCTCTTATTTCACCCATTATCTCAAACAATTTCTTCTTTTACTAGGCTTGGTGCAATGAATGCTGGGAATTATTTGGTTTTCAACTGATCAAATAGGTCATTGAATAGGGCGAGAAGGCTCCTTAGTATTTGCATGATATGTGTTTTGGAATAGTTTTCTCATTGGGATTGTACCTATTATGCCATAAAACGTTGCCTACGTAGGCAGCTCCCATGGTATCTTTTTTAATGTTCTGTGTGGAAAATGAAGAAAAGAACATGATGTCTATTGAATTTCAGCATTGCATCGTGCTGAGTGTGTTGTACATGTTTTATAAGATTTATGTAAGCTTCTTTAACAAATTGGACATGCAGTAGAGTAATTTGTAGTAGGAACACAAGAGCAGCTGGAAGAATTAAATAGGTTCTCTGGCTCGTCTCCAAGCCATTTTTTTACAGCCTGCTTTTCATTCCTAGTGTGCTTTGTATAATGTTTAATGACGCTTTGGATTTTTACTGATCTCTCATTTTCCTCTACAGGCTAACAAGGGTGAGGGAGAGGGATATGGGGGCCATAGAAGTGTTTTGCGGTCAAATTACATGTGTGGTTAAAAAGTGAGATGTGTTTATCTGTGTGACTATATGCAAAGAATTTTATAAGAACAGAAGTAAGCAATGGATATGCTTGGAAAGAGAGGTTAGATGAATGTTTACCACCGTTTTGTGGAAGCCAATTTGAAATTGCGGCTCTCAACAAGCTACATTTAAAGTAATTAAACTATTGTTAGAGAATACTCGGTAACACTTTCTGTGAAGCCCCTATTTATAAAACATTATAAGGGTATTCTTAAGGAATTATAATGAATGCATAATCCATATATATATATATATATATATATATATATATATATATATATATATATATATATATATATATATATATATATAATTGATTATGCATTCATAATATGTTATATCAACTCATGAATAATCATAACAACAATTATAATACGTAAAAAACATAATACTTACATATTTGTGGTTATAAGTTTAAGAGTATAATTACTAATAATGAACACCATATTAAATCTACTTAATTTACAGTATAATGGACTGTATTATATCTTGACATTCTTGACAGATTAGTAATTTTTGAATTAACCGGGGTTCGGTGCAAGTTTCCTGCTGCTACGAGTGTGTTTAAAACAGTTCAGCCACCTCAAACAAGCTCTATTTAGGAAAAGACAATGAAAAACATGACTAATCAAATGTTTTCAATGACAAATCAGCTGATGGGGTTTTGACAGTATAATGAACATAAGAAATGTATTTGAGCTTGCCCACTTTTGCAAGAATTAGCACTGAACAAATAATGCAATGCCCTGCTGCGGCACTAGTTGAAATATGGATTTATTGCCATCACCAACCATACTGCATTTTCATGTAATCAATCTAACTGAAATAAGGCCATTACCTGAACACCTCTAATGTCTAGAGGGAAAGAGAGATTGAATGCCATTTAAAAGGAAGTCATTTCAACACACTCTCTTGGCAATTCACAGCTATTTCATGTTTTGGCAAATTGGTGGCTAATTTGTATAAATACGAACAATCTCATTGACGTTTACGCCCCGTTGAGGACTATGTTCAGTGGTTAGTTTAGTGATAAGTTCTTTAAAAACTAAACCAGGGCAGTCAAGAGCATTTGTTTTCTCTCAGAGACGGCTAAATTTCAGAAATAACTGCAGATAAATAGAAAGTAACGCATTTAATTAAACATGAAATTTTGAAGTAGAAAGATTGATATTGTGTTGTAAAATGTACTTTGTTAATCATTTATTTACAATTTCAAAAACATGAAGTGCCATGTAGGTAACAACAGTATCAAACTTAGTAGTTTGTGAAAAGAACCATGATGTTGTTTCTGACTGTCTTGTGCCTCTTGTATCTGTAACGGCAATCCTGAAGAGCCCTTCTGTTCATAACAGCTTTTGGATGTTGCCGTCCTGCTTTGGGTTTTTAGAAACCAGTCTGAATTGCAAATTAGGGTTTTATTCAAGAGCACCTGAGTGGTTGTGTAAAAAAAAAAAAAAAAAAAAAAAAAATATATATATAAATTCTAAAATAAGATATATATTTACAGCAGGCGCATTTGGAATTAATTTTAAAATATTATTATTTAGTGAATTTTTTTAAATTACATTCAGCTTTTTTTATTTTATTTCATATGTTCCATTATTAATTTGTGAATTTAGTGAATTTTAAATGCAATTATTTAGAAAACAAATTGCTATTTAATGTATTTTTATAGACTGCAATCTTTAATCCATGGACTTCCCCAACCAAAAAATAAAAAATAAAAAAATAAATAAAGCTTTGAAATCAAATATATGTTCTGTTCTTTTCTGTTGTGTTCTGAAGAGTGGCCCTTCTGTCTGGCCTCCACAGCAGCATGTGAGAGTGGACTTTAATGAGCTGTGCACCAGCACAGGAAGTTCCAGAACAATGACTTTAACAATTAAGAGAGATCAACTCTGATGCCCCACTGATCACACAGGAAAGGGCTGACTTTGATGGAACAATTTTTGCCATGCAGCCTTCATTGCCGCACACACATAATCCATCCGTGTGTGTCTGTAATCTCACACAGCTAATTATCTCAGCGGGCTTTGGATATTTGCTTATGAGCTCCAGTAACTCCGCTCTGTATTGCCAAAGTGCTCAGCGCTTTCATTTGAACCTCTGAGCCACCATGATTTAACCGCTTTACAATGTAAAGAAAGAAACGCTTCTCAACACGCTCTTATTTATTTTGGGTTGGTGTTTTTTCAGGATCTCTAACCCTTGACCAATACTTCTGACTCTTCCTGGAGCTTTCAAACTACCAACACACTTAATCCAGAAATTCAGGCTTTTCTGACTTCATAGGTTTTATTTTTTTCTTTCTAATTGATCAATCTTAGGGCTTTCCTGAACTGAACACTCAGAAATCCCCCAAATCTCCTAGACTTTCACTAAAAATGAGTGTAGTTTTCCAGCTTCATCGACCAAACTTGGCCAAACTCTTTCAGTATGAAAGGTCATTTGTAGCTCAAAGTGAAAAAAGAAAACACAAGACAATTGTGATTTTTTTTTTTTTTTAATGTTGCAGTTCTGAATTTATTTCTCATAATTGTGACTTTTAAATCTTGCACCTGAGACTTTATTTCTCATAAATTATACATTTCTTTGATCATTTATTTCTATCTTTATTTCTTTATATCTACCATTAGTGAACTAATATCTCACAATTGTGTCTTTGTTACTTGTAATATGACTCAAACAGACTTGTAAACTGAAAAATACTTGACTGAACATATTATTTATCAGTGCCTTTGTTTTGTGTAAAAATGCACACCAGTAAAGTTTATTTTATTTTATTTTATTTAAAAAAAAAATTTACGGAACATGCATAAAAAAATACCTAAATGAACTATGGCCTAATCCTGGTTTAGTCTAAGCAAGGCAGTTATGTTTAAATTTCTTATATATATATATATATATATATATATATATATATATATATATATATATATATATATATATATATATATATTAAACTGCAACTTTCTCACAACTATTACTTTGTAGCTTGTTATTTGACTTTAATCTCACAACTGAAGTTTTGTTTCTCAGAATTGTATTTATATCTCATATTTTGCACTTGCATATTTATTATTTTTAAGCGGTTAGACTTTTCAAAATTTTCAAAAACTTTCACTAATCAGCACATAGGGTGTTTTTATTTATTTATTTATTTCTAAAAACAAAACACCATTACATTGAACACAAGCACATTCTATGTATTATTCTTGACTAAATATATTTTCTGCTTTATTATTAAAGCCGTGGAGATCTGCTGTTAGTCTTTTCAGCATCAGCTTGTAATGATGCCAATTACAAAGTCACCCTAGATTAGGACTAAGTGTTTGGGAGGTTTTCCAATGTCATATGTGGTCCAGAGAAATACTGTCAAAAAAGGACTCTCTTTCAGTGGACGATGATGAAAACTCTAGTATAAGGAGGTGCGAGGTGAGATTTTTGGAGAAGTTTACCACCACCAACATCGACAACCACTGAAGCAAACCTGTAATTATTATGAAACTTGATAGGCTCAATGGACACTTGGAGTAATGCATCCTGAAATCCATTAACGTCAAGAGATCTGTCATATAAAATTATGATTGATCTACCTAGCTAGCCGAAATATGTCAGGTAACTTCCAGTGTCGGGAAACGACGAATGTGAAATCAGCACATATATACTGTAGGCCAAACCGAGCATTGGTGTTTGACCATTGCTTTACTACTGGAACCGCACACTCCCTCCCCCATTGACAGAAGCGCGCGTTAAGCCAAATAACACACAGCAGATGCCTGTGAACCCCGCCGCTCTAATGTAGTGAATGGAGGAAGCTGGGGGTAGCATTTGGGCTTTTCAAGCGTGCCAGTTTTCTTTCTCTGCAGCCTCTCCAGAGCTGTTGTGGCCTGCGATGGAGAGTCCCAGGGGCGCAGCAGTGTAATGGTAATACGGACCATCTGACAGCTGTCAAAACAGCCCTGTTAGTCAAGCAATGAGGCCTGTCAACCTGCTGAAAAACTAGTCTGCAGCCTCTCAATTTTTCTCTCTCATTCCCCGACTTACTCACTTTACCCTAAATGCCACAAAACAGAGTCGGTTTCCTCCTTGGGTTGACCTTTCACACGCCGACCTGGTCCAACATGTTCCAGTGAAATGCACGACGCACAGCCCAAATTCCTCCGAGTGGGA
This sequence comes from Carassius auratus, assembly GCF_003368295.1. Lineage (NCBI taxonomy): Eukaryota > Metazoa > Chordata > Actinopteri > Cypriniformes > Cyprinidae > Carassius > Carassius auratus. The sequence goes on from NC_039264.1 coordinate 13,241,459, forward strand.
AGTGTTCATAAGAGCGCTGTAAGAAGCCATTTTTCAATCAGTAATGGGTTTGGTTTTCAAGTCAAACTTTAAAACGAGATCATTTAAAGACAATGAAACTTTGAGTCTATATTAACTACATCCTTTCATAATACAGTGGAGAGTTCCTGGATATGAAATACAGCTGCAGTTCTCCTGTAAATATCTTCAGGAAAGAGCAGCATCAACGTAAGCATGTTCTGTTTTCTTTCACGTCAAATTAAAAACATTCCTGTAATAATCCTTCCCTTCCTGATTATTAAACTGTTGGCTCACACTGCAGACACCAGAAAGACACAATTGTTTCCAATGACGAGCACTTGGTTGCAATAGATTACAGGTGGGACGTTGTATTGCTAGATATCCACCTGTGTTTAATATAAAATGTATTCTGTTTCACTATACAGTACAATGACCCAACTTGTTCCAACAAGTCAGAATTGCTAGAAAAAAAGTTGTGGAAAATGTCAGAATTGCGCATTTCATCAATGACTTTACAACTCACTATTTTGGGTTTACATCTCACAATTCAGAGGAAAAAAAGTTAGACTTGCTAGAAGGGGAAAGTCAGCGACACTGCACATGATGGCCGCCAACCCAGCGCCGCTGCAGTGCATGGCCACCAACCCCGCACCACGAAGCAAGATGGACGTCAGCTTCACCCCACAGTGCAAGATGGCTGCCAGCTCAGCACCAACGCCCAAGATGGCCGCTGACACCTTTCTCGATTACTTCGAGAGCCTAGCAAAGATCCTAGAGGTTCCCAAGACGGTTCACGTCATGGCTGCTGAGCCAGCGCCTCAGCACAAGATGGCCGCCAGCCCAGCGCCACGGCACAAGATGGCCGCCAGCCCAGCACCACTGCACAGGATGGCTGAATCTACACCTGTGTTGCCAGACAAGATGGCTGACTCAACGCCTGAGTCTTCCGTCAAGGTGCCACCGACTCTCCATCATAGAGGGCGGAGGTGGAGGAGAATGGCGTCTACCATTCCTCAAAGCCCGGAGGACGTTCCCGAGCAGCCCGCTGCCGTCCAGGAGGATGTTCCCGAGTGGGCCGGTGCCGTCCAGGAGGACGTTCCAGAGCAGGCCGCCGCCGTCCCTGAGGTGGTGCCTGATGCCGAGGCAGAGTCCGTTGCCGTTCTGGAGGCCGAGGCGGTGCCTGATGCTGTTCTGGAGGCCGAGGCCGTGCCTGAAGCTGTTCCCGATGCGGTGCCCGAGGCCGTTCCAGAGGCGGTGCCCGAAGCCGAGTCGTCTCACGTATCTACAAGCAGTCCAAAGTCAAGTCAGGTGCCCATTGACTTTCCAGAGTTGAGTCAGTTCCCGGTTGACCCTCTTGAGTCGAGTCAGGTTCCAGTTGACCCTCTTGAGTCGAGTCAGGTTCCAGTGGACCCTCCAGAGTCGAGTCAGGTGCCAGCGGACCCTCCAGAGTCGAGTCAGGTGCCAGCGGACCCTCCAGAGTCGAGTCAGGTGCCAGCGGACCCTCCAGAGTCGAGTCAGGTGCCAGCGGACCCTCCAGAGTCGAGTCAGGTGTATGTGGACCCTCCTGATTCGAGTCAGGTGTTTGTGGACCCTCCAGAGTCAGGGCCAGTCACCGATGACCCTCCAGAGTCAGGGCCAGTCACCGATGACCCTCCAGAGTCAGGGCCAGTCACCGATGACCATCCAGAGTCAGGGCCAGTCACCGATGACCCTCCAGAGCCAGGGCCGGTCAACGATGACCCTCACAGTATTGTGATATAAATAATAGTAATTATCTTGTTTTATTTTTTTTATCTAGTGGAAGAAACGGTCTTCAATATCAGTACTCTCAAACCAAACCAGCCCAGCTATGAGGTGAATCACAACATTCTGATTTAAATATTGCCATATGATGACTTCAACAAAAGCGTTTACCATTGCTCACAATAGTTTGGACTGTAATGGTTTATAAGTTCTATAGGGAGAAAATAAGTATTTTTACTTCTAAAATACACATTCATGGATTGGGATTTTGGACCAACGAGACAAAATTGCTTCTTTCTTGTGATTAGTTTTGCGACAAAAACACATAATCTCTGTTTAGCACATTGTGTACATTGGTTTTGTACTGCAGTTCATAATTCACATTAATTTTGTTTGTCAAAACTCAACATCAATTGAGTGCTGAAATAAGGACTTTTCAGCTCCAGATAAATCGGCGTGGCTGGGCACATCGATGGCTATTTTCTGGATCCTATTTGGTAAGTTGTTATTTTTCATCCTAAATTGTCACTTACCTACTACAGGCCAAATTATAGGACTGCAGTCACATTCAGGCACTTGATGTCTGGTAGAAAATAGGCCTCAGTATCACAGGACAAGCTGCTGAGATGCACCACTGATATGTGCGAAGAAAACAGAGTTAAAAACGTACATTGAATCATTAACTCAAGCTCAGCCGAGGGCGTTAAATACAAAAATACAGTGAATCTAGCTCCGGATTGGGAAAATAAGAGTCATAACCTCAGTCTTAATTCTAGTAGAGTAGGATGGTGGAAATCAGAACAGCTGTGCTGTCATTTGTTTGGAGGGCATGTGCAAGCTCGGTGTCAGGCTGTCATGTTTGAAGGTGAAGGGAAGTCAGCCGTCCAGAGAATAGGGAGCGCAAGTTCAAGTGACTTGTGACTAAATAGGAGAAGTTTAAGGCTCTATTAGTGCAACCTGAAATAAAGACTTTTCGTAATCTTTGCTTCCATCATCATTACATTCGCTCTAAATGCATCATTATATTCAGGACAATTGACAGTAAATGTGGCTACCATTGACTGAAGTGCACTGGGTTAAATGCAGTAATTTATTACCATTTTTTTTGCACTGAACCAGCATTATTGATTAGTTTTTGTCATTGCATCACACTATATAACATGCTATGCCTTTAATGAAATATTATCAAAAATAAATAAATATTAAATAAATAAATAAAAAGTCAAATTATCTGATATTTTAAGAGATTTATTGATCTTAACATATGGTCTTGAAGGACTCTGGGGTCTTCTTTTGTATGCTGTTAATTTTGTGCTTTATGTTTGGCAAGAATAAGGACTCTAAGCAGAAAAATCTTATATATATATATATATATATATATATATATATATATATATATATATATATATATATATATACTTTACTATACTAAACTAAGCATAAATGCAGCTATTGCATTTTTTTTATAAGATAATAAATAATAATAAAAGATTATGCCAAATTACTGAGATATTGTCACATTGAGATTAGTTAGCTAGTTACACTTTATTCAGATTTACTAGATTTCATACTCTTATGTTGCCTAATGATTAAAATGAACTAAAAACATGTTATTCATGGAATATGTTTAAGTAACTGTATGTTTTTAATAAATATGTCAATTGAAGAAAATGTTTCTTTTGAGGAGTTTGAAGCCTTAAGTGATTGTCCCCCAAAACACCCCATAATTTGCAACTGGTCTTCTTAAAACTGTGTCTTTACACTTTTTGAAATGGGTTTCTGTGATGCATGTCACATCCATTAGCTGGAGTCCCGAATGCTGCTCTTCCGCTGGTCAGGGGGCTATAAGTGTTTGGAGGGAGACGCGGTTGACTTTGGCTGGTGTTTGAGGGTGCTGAGGGGGATTGAGTGTTTCTGCTTCCCACCGTTACCTGGCGAGAGTGTCTGGAAAGCCAGCTTGCAGTATGGTCAATTTGGCCAACACAAACAGGTGCTGGTTTAGACATTCTGTCTTTAGATGGTCCCTTGCCATTCGCCAGACAGCCACATTAATTAACTTCATTCAGACAGTCATAAACAGCTATTACCGGCAAAGATTTCTACTGGGCCATTCTGGGATTTTCAAGGTTTACAGCTGGTCAACTGTCCAAATTACTGTCATTTAATTTTTGAAAAGTGCAAGAAACATTAAACTGTCAGTAAGACAAAAAAACAATGCAATTTTGCCGTCATTTGTAATGAAAATTTGATCATTAACCTGCAACACCCTAAGAATATTAAGCTAAAAAAGCTCCAGGCCAAACCTCGAGTCATTCATGTCAAAATTTAAATAATGAAACGTATTTCATCAAATAAAATTAGTATAACTTTCCTCTGTGTCTAATAAGTGATTGTAAAAAAAAAAAAAAAAAAAAAAAAAAGAAATATGTTGAAATATGTTTAAAATGCCGGTATAGATATGAACTGCTTAAAAACTGTAAAATATAACAGATCTTTAAAGATTATTTAATTATATATTAAGTATATATTATTTCATAATAATAACAGTAATAATAATAATAAATGCATCAATTTATTTTAAAATCCTGACTGTTTTCCTCATAATTCTGAGTTTGTGAGAAATAAAAAAAAATCAAATTGTAAGGAAAACAATTACATTGGTTTGCTACAATTACATTTGTTGGTTTATTTCTAATCTATTCTGGAAACAGGGTTCCATTCATTCTAGAGCAGCACTGTTTTACACTTGTCTTTTTGTATTCCAAGAATAAAGAAAGTCAAAGGCTTGAAACAACATGAGGGTGAATAAACAGCAGCATTTTCATTTCTGGATGAAACACTGCCTTGAGTATCCTCGTCTTTCTGCTTCATTAATACTGAAGAGACTTACAAATGCTGGGAGTCGCAGTGTCTTTGCCCTGAGCCCAGTCAGATTTGTCACTCTGAAGCGTTAGCCATTTCCACAGAATTCAGCTTAGGGATGAAAACCTCAGAATAAACGGCCCCCATCCAGCCATATTTCTGCCTGGACATTCGAGGACGCCTGGCCCCTACTTAAATGTTTAAAGAGCTCTCCATAAGTTTTCCATGCACCCTGCTCCTGTCCTCTTTCGCTTTCATTAAAACGAAGCCAACTTTCAAAACAGACATTCGTGTAAGGCTGCTTTCTAACAATGTTTTCCTTCTAACAACTTCAGTATTTGACCTAGTTTAGCACACGTCAACCTAATGCTCTTCTGAGAAAGAGGAAGAGCGAGCGGAAAGAGGGCGAGACCTGCTCATTTTGTTAATAACGTGGGCGTTTCGTCCTACATCCACGCTGAGGTTCAAAATAGTTAATGGCTCTCGATACAAAAGTGGAAATGTGTTATTAGGATGAACAGGGGACATTTGCTCGCCCGACACGAAGCTGCTAACTCTATATCCCGTCAGGGGTTTGGGTATCTATTAAAGCACTTGTGGATGAGGGTTTGACTCAAACGCATGACACTTTTAACAGTGAACGTAAGATACTTTAGATAGATAACTTTCGTCATGATTCACATAACTATAATAAATCGTACATTTAAGGGTATTAAATGGGGCTCTATTTAAATTAGTAGGTTCTCAGACTGGGTACAGACTGTAATTAAATGTAGAGCGGCTGCGCTGAACAGCAGGGAACGATGGCTGTTTAGCTGCTGTCTGGGGCTCAGCACAGTAAACCCATGGGGGACACTTGGACCAGTCCTAATAGTAGCCAACTGTTTTTATTCAGCTGAGCCTCTCTTATCTTCTGCACTATCAGGGTCCATTGCTTCCACAAATAAAGGGCCAATTAAATCCCAAGAGCACTGCAGAGATCAAAGCGGCGTGCCGGGAAGGAAAAACAGCATGGGACAGTAAAACAACTGCATGATTGTGGATTGTGAGGACCTAAGGAAAGTGGACCATCACGGACCATAGAGTGCCCACTTCTGAACAGAATGAGTGTTAAGTGTCTAAATTTGGATGACTGACCACTTTAAACGCTGAGATGCCAGCTGCAGCTTTCTTAATAGTAGGTTATGTGATGTTGAAGCACAGGACGTAATTCAATGCAAATATCAGCGAAAGCTGCAGTTTCATTTGAAAGCTCTTAAAACATAGTATTTGTTCTGCTTATACAATTTACACTTAAATGTAAATTATTCTCAGTGGTGGTCAGATGACAAATCATGGATTCGTGTATGAAGATATCTAAAGATGTATTTTAAAAGGACCAAAGATTAAATATTTATTAAAACTACTTTATCTTTAAGACTTATGTATGTACAGTAAATTACCTTGGCTGTGATTGGCTAACCTCTTTGCAACGGAGCAGTTCACATTTAGTTTGAACTTCTCTACACAAGGAGTCAAACTAATAAAAATGGGCATAAACAAAACAAAATAAAAAGTATATATTATAGTAGATGTTTAGCGATTGTTTATTAATTAATTAATTCATTTATTTTCACATACACACTGTGTGTTCCATACACTTTACTGTAGCAGTCTTCTACTGTTTGTGCACTTTTAGTTGGAAACCTAACTGTCAGGCACCAGATTTGGCAGAGTGATGTGAATATGAAATAGTGGTTAGATGCAATGTAAAAGCAACAATAGCAGCTCGGGTGGTTTTCACTTTTTATGCCATTTTGAGTTACTGTTGCCATGCTACCTTTGTACTATTTCTGCTGTATACAGTTGGAACAGTGTAAAAAAAAAATGTTCGGATGGATAACCCAGATGACATACTGTATTTGCCAACATATGCAGTACATGGAAAAGAACACACTGCACAAAATATTGTACCCCACATTGTGCTTAACCTGACCTTCCATTTCCAATTTCTCTTTCTTGGCATGTTATTGGACAGGACCTGCGAAACACATTTTTATATATTTAAAAAACGCTGGGTTGTTTCAACCCAATTTTGGGTCAAATATGGACTAACCCAACTGTTTTAATTACATTTTTACCCCAAAAGTTGGGTTAGTCCATATTTAACCCGAGGTTGGGTTGACAAGTAGGCAAAACTAACATACAGTATATAGGCTACTGCGCTGAATTCAGCAACTAGCATGCTAGCTTTCAATGTTAGTGAGTTTTGTGCAATTCTTAACATGCTAGAAGGAAAACAACAGAAAAAGTGACTGTCAAGTTAATGTCGTTTACAAAACCCTCTCAACATTTTAAATGACCGCCTTGTATTTTGCATAGAAATGTTCCACTGCATGTCTTTAGCGCTGACACAGAAAGCTTACACTGATATATGTGTGTGATTACCAGAAGATTTACCAAAGGGAAAAGAAATCCTTCCCCAGAAGGATGGTATTTAGTGTGTGCATATGTGCGTGTGAAGAGAGGGAGACAGAGAACGAGTGTTTGTGTGTCTTACTCCGCTGGGAGTGAGGTAAATTGTGGAGCGCCCAGTGTGGGAATGGGTTTGCATTTTTGCTGAGAGAAATTTAAATTCCAGGATAAAAAGCCTGTGGAAAATATGAATGAAACAGCATCATGAAATCCAAACACTTAAGCCAAATTCATTGCATCGCACGCTCACCAGGGATGCGTTTCCCAAAACCATAGTTGCTAACCTGTTAGCAACTTAGCTGGTTGGCAATGGGAAATTGTATTGCAACCAACAAAGTTGCTAACTTTCTTAGCAACTATGGTTTTGGGAAACGCACCCCAGGTCCATACATCACACAATGCAGCAAAAGCAGTTTTATTGAAAAAACAAATAAATCAATTGCAGGGTCACAGGCTTCGATCTCATATTGCGGGTTGCCAGGTGAAAAGTTAGGGAAGTGAAAAAGATTTTCAATACTGGTCAATCTCTGGCTCACAGCCATGGCTCCATTGATTGCAATTGGAGCGTACCCTCTGAGCAGTTAACATAAATTAACACCGGTCAGGAAGTGAAACCAGTCTGTTCCTGGGAAACACAATCTAAGTCTAAAATACACGTTCACATTCATTCCAGTAATGCAGAAATCGAGTTTGTTTATTTATTTTCAATTCCCGTTTTACATAATGGCATCAAGTTATGTGTTTAGCATAATGCTGACCACTGCAAAACAAATGGTAACGAATTATGCAGGACATATATTGAACTATGACATGGTGGGAAGGCTTAAAATAAAATCTTAATAAAGATCTCGTGTGAGGAATGGTTTTACGTTTGCTCAAGGGATCTGTGCGCTTTGGGACCGTGGGGGTCTGTATCACACCATTCGTCATTGTGACAGGTCAGTGGAGTCAAGTGCCAGCAAGTGTGACATTCCTCAGTACACTAGACCACCAGAACCGAGGCGTGCTGTACACACACACTGTCCGGCCCCCGGCCACACATCTGGAGGGGAAAACGATATGGTATACCCTCTTTACTAAGCGTATTACACCTCCTCAACCCCCTTTTGGGTTTATATATAAGTTCAAAAGTTGTTGGGTCTGGGTAAGGGATAATCCAAGCCTATTTGTGCCACTAATCATAAATATAAGAGTTAAGAGGTTTAGAAGTCACTCAACAAATAGGAGTGTTTGCACAACTACCATGATTACCATATCTTTTATCTTTTAAAATAAAATTAAACAATAAACCATGAGAGGTCATGCTGTGGTTAAGGGGTGCTATCAGTTATAACACAAAGCTAAGTGCTTTAATTCTCCGAATTTAGATAAAATCCCTGTAATGCATGAATAACTTGTGATTAATTGATTTCCCCCCATAGCCCATACAAGATGAGGGAGAAAAAGAGGGAGAAAATCAGGAAAAGACCAGGGCTCTGCCAGAAAGCATTCCCTTACATAGTGTACTATTTAAGTGTAATATTGCACTCATTTAATCCCATAATGCACCTCAATTACAAATTCCTGCGCCTTATGAGAAGATTGCATCGAGATAAATTCCAATGCACTCATGGAAAGTTTACTCAACAACAATGTACTAAAACACTGAAAAGTTTTCATTAGAATAAAATAAAAAATAAATAAATATTTGCACACAAACCTACATGACATGCAGAAAAAAAAGTAATGATAATGTGCACAATTTACCAATTCTTTCCCTCATTTTAAGTAAATTGTGCTCTCTTTATGATAATAAGTTCCCTCATTTTAATTAAATCGTGTACAGAATTAAAAAAATTTACAAAGTCTATTTTACTAAGGCTTTGCATATGGCTCATCCAATCAGATTTTAGAGCTTGATTTCTCATGGAGGAAATGAGAATTTTGCAGGTTGTAGGGACACACCCGTAGCTTTTCCCCTGTACCAATAATCCTTGTCATGGTAGCATTAACACTTATTTAGATTAGGGCTTTGATGAAAATTCCACATGTGTCACATCAAACAGGGATTTGAGATCCCTTCCCCTTATGTAAATGCATGAAGAGCTGGCACCACATAAAAAAAAATAAATAAATAAATAAATAAATAAATAAATTTCTTAAGAACAACAAATACATCTACACTTATTTCAACTTTAACCTCAGGTAGAGTTCAATGTTAGATTTATTATTAAGTAAAAGGCATAATTTCTTCACACTCCTTCAGCCAACATTTTTTTAACTGACTATTATTGTCTGAATGATAAAATGTCAAACCATGCTGAACTGTAAAACACGTTTTGACATAGCCTCAAGAAAGTTCTTTAAATCAACCACATCAAAGGAATACTTTTTTCTGAAAAGGGTGTTGGATTAAAACCCATTACACATAGAATGATCAAGAGTAGGCACACACGATGACAATTAACTTTGATTCCTAAGTGCACTTTGTTTATTTCTGAAATTGATTAATTTATTATATACTGTATATATATAAAATATAATATATATATATATATATATATATATATATATATATATATATATATATATATATATATATATATATATATATATAAATTATTTTTTATTCATTCTTACTTCTCTGTTATGAATTGATTGGTTGTCTCAACTGCCATAAAAGGGTGATAATAGGAGGAAATCGTTAATAGATTTCTTATGGTAATACAAAGAGGGGATACTTGTTAACATTATGAGGTATTGATCTGCTCAACTGGATCCCAAGGCCACCCAAGCCTGGCCATTATTCACATAGACACAAGAAACTGTAGTGTCCTTTCTTCTCACTGTCCTTTCCTTATCAACACTTCAACTGACCAGTATTGAGAGATAGAGAAAGGTCCTACAATTTTCCCATTGCCGTCCAGATGTCTTTTTGATGCCAGGCATGACACAAATCTGACAACATTAGGGTCAAATACCCCCCCCCCCCCAACAAAAGGAATAAGTGACTTCCACTCAGCTGAACCATCAAGAATAATTACTTGGGTTATGTATCATCTTGCCTTTTAATGGGGTTTGAACAGCCAAACCAAGAGGGGTGACGTTGTTTCAAGGGGCAGTTTCATTCAATCATTCAGTCAGGCTTGGGTTGCATGTGTCTGGACTGTGCACATCCCAAGACTGAGAATCTCTGGGTCAGGCCAGGCCAACACTTTCATCTGTCTATGATGGCATCTGGTGTTGGAGTCTCTCGAAATGCACCCCAAGCATGGCTGTTGGACCAATCCATCACCAGCACTGCATCCAATCGCTGTGTCCTGTCTATTAATGCGCTTTTGATGATGATGGACAGTGTTTCGATGGATTGGGTGGACAGAACCAAGCCAATATGCCCATTTCAAGGCGGGATTGTGCTTATTCCATTTGTCATGAAAGGTCTGGCTTTGGTGCAGAAAGCAAGTATGCATCGGTGTCTTAGATCGTAATCTTTTCATGGTGGGGCATTTCAGCAGTATGAACCATGGATGATCTATGCCTTTGGTTTCGTTAATGCCTTTCACATGGACCCCTAGTCCCAACAATTTGTTTGTTATACAAGTACATCCCATGAAAATCCAACTGCCACTTACTGCTCAGTTCAAAGTCTCAGAAAGAGATGGAAAAATTAAAAATACGGAATTTGCACTGGCATGCATCCATGGCCATGTAGAGGACAACAATTTGTGTTCTAGTTTCGAACAGGCGCATTCGTTTCCCAGTGGCTTGATGCCACAGTTCTGTGTTGGTTTAGCTACGCATCTCCCATACTGCTCGGATTTACTCAACGTGCTCTCGGATGTAACGAGCCACGGCAAGCTGAGCACACATGCAGTGTTCCCTCACCCCTTCCAATTTGAAGATAATTACAGGCAATTAAACAAACGCTTTCCCTGCTACGCTGAAGCCCCAGTGTGGGCACATTCCAGTGTGCATCCTTTATAGGCCCTCAAAATGTGGTCAAAGGTGCCCGCAAGGGAACAATGGGAAGGGGCTGTGTTATTTAAGAGACTAGGCAGTGCTTGAATGTGGATGAGCTAAAGAAAAGGAGAACTGGAGAGCGGTCCACTTCAAACAAGAGGATTCGAAGAGTGGAAACTTGGCCCATTTTCCTTGTGAAACAGGAAAGAACTGGAGAGTAATTAACCAAGGGTTTCAACTGAGCAGTCATCAAGGTGATACTATGCAGCGCGTTTCTAAGCTTTCAACCACCAGCGCCGACCACACAAAGCTGTAGATTTGTAAGCGTCAGCAGTGCAAATAGGAAAGAGACCTTGAGTACAACTGGTGCTAGTTTCCAGAGGATAAGTGCGTTGCATACTTGCGTATCAAATGAAGACTCCATGCTTATGTCAAAATACATCATAAATTTTCCATTCTATCGCTTCTGTTTACAGACAGTAACTGTCCTTGAACTGTTACAGGTTAAGAAACGAATTTGTTTGCTGATTTTGCAATGGTCAGCGGCCTTGACCCTTGCTTGTGGCTGGGCTGAATTTAAATTCTTTGCCAGACAGAGAGGATCTGGGCTGTTTCTCTTTGAAGGACATCCAGTGACAGCAAGCACAGTCCCTTGGCAGCCCTGTCAGAGCATTGCAGCAGAACCAGACAGACAATGAGCTGTGTGTATGAGGTGCATTCGAGAGTCTGTGCTAGACAGGAGGATATTTTGCCCTTCTACAGGAAGCACAGGAACTCCCATTCCCACTGGGTGAAGTTCTCACTTCTAACTTCCTGTTGACCACCATTTACCATTTATGATATTACTGAGAGAGTAATTGCTAGGTTTCCTTTATGCAGATATATACTGAGGGTTTTTAGCTGCTTGATATTGAAAAGGCAATAAATTAGCAGAATTTAAATGGCACCTGTCATGCAAAATTCACTTTTACATGTTGTTTGAACATAAACCGGTTTTACCACCCTATAATGGTAAAAATCTACCTGCTTCTTTTTTAATCACCATAAATCATTAATCAAGCAGTGAAGTCACATTTTACAAGCCCCGCCCTCGACTGTTGATGGACACTGCTGTATTAGCAAAGTCCTCGTTCAGAGTGAGCAGCACACAATCCACCATGTTTATCTTCAGGCTAGAGCATTTAAAAGTTACATTCAAGAAAGAAATAGCTTCTTTTTAGAGCTACAGAGATTAATCAAAAGCTTTGAGTTATTGTCATTGTTTATTTTGTTTGGCTCATATTAACAGTGAAGGTACTGTCTAGTATACTGTTGTCTCTTAAAGGTGCTGTAGGGAACTTTTGTAAAAAAAAATATTTTTTTTACATATTTTTTACATATGTGTTATGTCCTGACAGTAGAATATGAGACAGATAATCTGTGAAAAAAAAATCAAGGTCCTCTGGCTGCTCCCAGTGCTCCTATTACCATTTGCTGAAAGTCATGCGCTCCCGGTAAGAAACAACCAATCAGAGCTGCGGTCCGTAACTTTGTTTGTGTTCAAAATGTAGAAAAATGAACATAATAAGCGAGTACACCGTGTTTTTGGCTTGTCCTGAATCACTAGGGTGCACCTAATAAGTATTTATATTCGGACTATTTTAGATTGCTTCGGGGATACAGCGGCGGAGTAACCCAGTACCTTTGTGATTCTTCATAGACATAAACAGAGAGAAGTAGTTCCGGCTACGATGTTCTTCCGCAAGACGCAAGCAGTTCTGTTTATTAACCGCTAGAGCGTCAAAAGTTCCCTACCACAGCTTTAATACACAGATCTAATATAAATGTGATTTCTTTCCCAGCTGTTTCCCTTCACAAAAATAACCGATGGTGCTTTTGTAGCTGATGTAGTTTAAGCACAATAAGACATAAAAGAGTACACCGCTTTCTTGTGTGCATACTTCGGATGTGTGTGCTCAGAAAACTGTTTATCAGAATTTAAACCGCTATGGTTTAAAACGCATGATTTCACAGACTGTTGGAGGTCTATCGCAAAAGGAGCTGTAAAGGCACTGCCCTATTCTGGAAAAGCGGGCGGGGAGCAGCCGCTCATTTGCTTTTAAAGAGACATGCACAAAAACAGCAAGTTTCTGCTTCCACTCAAAATAAGTTTTTTTTTCAAAATGAAATAAATGATCTGTGAGGTGTTTTGAGCTAAAAGTAAACAGACACATTCTGGGGACTCCTGAGAATTATAATTAATCGTGTAAAAAGGGGTATAAAAGATGAATACATGACTACAGAAGGAAATCCAGGAAATAGAGATATTTGTTCACCTGTTTTCTCATCATGCTGCCAAATAATTGTAATTCTGATCACAGTGAAAAGTAAGAGAACAGTTCTCAAAAATACTATGTAGGTATGATTTCCCCTACCAAAACAAAGCCCTCTTTTTCCAATGTATATATATATAACATGAACAGCATGTGCTGATGAGTCTGTTCTCTTGGACATTGAGTAATATTCTTCCTGAAAGTTAAAAGAGATTCCACAGGATGTCCAGGGATGTGTACACTGCTTATCATTTACTTTCAGAGCAGATCAGACAAGGGAAGAGTAGTGTGAAGCGGACACGGTGAGCGTGTCCGTAGCTTCCTGTTCCCTCCTAACCCTCCAACATTGGCCTCCATGAGGCAGCGGTGTGCCGAATCAAACAGGAGTCCTCCCTCAGGGACCACCCCACCCGTCTAAAAGGGGGTTTTGCTTGAGTGAAGCATTATAATGGCTCAAGGAAACAGTGCTTCTCTAAAAAACTTTCAGGGCTGTCAAACGGTGAAGATTAATGCCCGGGCGGGATCCCTCTTGGGGAATTAATTCTCCGTTCTCTCCCCCTCTTCTCTTTTCCTGCTCCCACACTCGCTAAACTTACAAGAACATCTTTCTGTCTCTCTTTCTCTAGTTCGTCTTGTTCAAAGTTTATTGCCTTTTCTAAACACATGCATGTTAAAACATTTAATCCAACTTCAAAAGGTGCCACTCAATGGGCGCATCTGACAACCAGACTCAGATCAGCTGAAGTGGGACTCAATGTGTCCTCAATCTGTTCTTGGGGAAAACCCAGTGAGGAACAAAGATTCTGATTGATCCGTGGCCATCGAACGCTTCTAAGAAGAGCAATTTTCTCACTGACAGAAGAAGATCACACACACATAGAGGCTTTCTCACTGTACTTATTTACTTGCTTGACAGTTGGATCTGAAACGGCCAAAGAAAGGGTCATCTTAGAGTTGTTAGAGATGAAGAATAAAGATTCGATGTTAAAAAACGACTCCTTTCTTGGAACACAAATTTCACTGAAAACAGAACTTTCTTGTTTAACCTGATTGAAGGAAAGTCGTGGTGGAGACTGACTGATTACTTTGACATCCCAGAGCTGTAGAGAAGATATGGACTGTCTTTACTCATCTTGTCATCTTTATTCTGTAATGGAATGATATTTCTCCAGTGGGGATGGACATTTGGATAGTTAAAGTTAAACACATATGCACAGTGGCATAAGACAGAACTAGAGGACAGATTTGCGATATATATTTTTTCAACTGCTTAAAAAGTGAAAGTGACATTCAGCCAAGTATGGTGACCCATACTCAGAATTTGTGCTCTGCATTTAACCCATCCGAAATGCACACACACAGAACAGTGAACACACACACACTGTGAGCACACACCCAGAGCAGTGGGCAGCCATTTATGCTGCGGCGCCCGGGGAGCAGTTTGGGGGTTCGATGCCTTGCTCAAGGGCACCTAAGTCGTGGTATTGAAGGTGGAGAGAGAGCTGTTCATGCACTAACCCCACCCACAATTCCGTCCAACCCTCTAACCATTAGGCCACGACTTCCCCACAAAATCTTCAATTGTCACTTCTCAAACAGCAGAACCATGCACCAAATCTGCAAAACCATATGCTAATTCCTCAGCCTTTGACTGAGTTTTCAATCATTTTGAATTTTAATTCGGAATTTTCATTTTTGGTTGAACTATCCCTTTGAGATTGAACAGTATCAACATAGCACTGTGGAACTAATATTGGCGTCACTGACCATTTAATGTCATTGTTTTTCAAGTTATGTGCTAGTATGCCTAATGTGAACCTCATGGATCCGCCATGAACAAAAGCGAAGTCGTTTTCCCAATAGACCGCCCCAATGCGGGTGCCACGGGTGGATTTGGCCGCAATGTCTCAAGACACACTGATTACGATGACATTT
Source organism: Carassius auratus (assembly GCF_003368295.1). Classification (NCBI taxonomy): domain Eukaryota; kingdom Metazoa; phylum Chordata; class Actinopteri; order Cypriniformes; family Cyprinidae; genus Carassius; species Carassius auratus. The sequence continues at coordinate 13,256,704 of NC_039264.1, forward strand.
ATTTCATAGCTCTTCAAAATCATCCAAGGCTGTATTCTTTGACTTCAACAATATGTAATAATTTGTAGGCAGTGACCCAATGACTGAAAAACATGTGTGAGGTACTCCCATGAAGCCGATCACAGGAAGCGAAAGCAGACTGATGTGAGGGAAAGGATACCTTCATTATGAATCGCGTAAGAGAGCTAGAATCTATCCTTTGGTTTAATGCATGTCAGATTCGCTTTAAGCAAAGAAAGCTGCCGAGATCTGGGTTGCTCTTTGGGTGTATCTGAAAACTGGCAGTCTATTGCACATGTAGATACATGTGTCTCGCAGACGTTTTCGTAAGGGCAACGATCACATAATGACCAAGGTCTGTTCTGCGTGCCCCAGATAATCAGCATTAAAAATAGCTCAAACAAAGCATGAAGCATCTCCTTTGGAGCTGGCATCATACGAAACCTTTTCAACATGATCTCCTTCCCTCCACCTCCTTGTTCTAAAAACAAAATGTGTGGCATTCCTCGCCCACCACAAGCACATATGGCCAGTTTTCCTCGTTTTCTCCTCAATCGAAGTCAGTGGAGGAGCAGTCAGAAGCGATTATTCTTGCTTGGTTTCTCTCGGTGCATTTGGGCTTGAGGTTAAGCAGGCTTTTGGTGGAGTTGGTCGCTGATGTGACCCCCAGTGACAGGGCTTCTGTCTGACTGGGCTCTTGGGGTCAAGCCGAGCCTTGTGATTGCAGGATCTTTAAGGGGCCAGAGAGGTCAAGTCCATTTCCAAGAGGGTCAATGTTTCTTCTGCAGGTGGACAAGAATAATGATGTGTCATTTTTTTTGGTACAGGACACTACACTAAACCATTTATGTGAAATAGCACATCTTCCTGAGTCACTTTGGCCTTCTTGGCCTTCCTTTCTTTGGAATACAGGAGTCGCTACTAAAATTGCCATCTTATAGTTATAAACAAGCAACCAGCCCATTTGGTTGTAATTATTTTTGAATAAAAAATGTCAAAATTACTAGCAAATTCTTCGAAAACAAAATTATTTAAGCTGTGCTATCCACATTTTATATAAATATAAATTAGTAGAACATTTTACATTATATGATTCTAAAAGACATGTTTTGTTTTCATGAAATGCAAGCAATTAAAAAAAAAAAAATCTATTCAGACACTTTAATTGTTTCATTTGATTTAACTTTTAATAAATCGCCAAAAGTATAATAAATTAATGCTTATTTTGAAGCTTATTCTTCTTAACCAAAACATACACTTACACCACCTACTGGCTTGGAGTTTAAAAGGCTAGCAGTTGTACGGTGTCCTCTAAACAAATGTATTTTTTTAATTGCTTCTGATCATTATGTTTGTATTTTTTGTTATTTTAGTTTTTTTTTACAAACTGACTTTTTCTTCCTTCCACTAGCAACATTTCTATTCCAAACCAATCAATAGCAGCGTAATAAAGCCGAAGGTCATTATGATGCAATTTTCTTTCAACGAATACACATAGAACATCATAAGAAATGAACTTCTTCCCCCCTACCGGTTTTAATGATTATTGCTGTTCTAGCTCTGCTATTCTTCTCTCCTGACAGCTCAATGTGTTAACACTGGCTGATTTCCTGATACTTGATTAAATAATAATATCCCTCACATTAAATTATCCAGAAGCCGGCAGGCGAGTATGGAAGGCCTCCAAAACAAGCGCTGAGAGATGACGGGGAGAGTGTGAACATTTCAAATGGCTTCACCACAGGAGCTGCGCTTCATTAGTCGTTCCCACACTTAATTGTATCTGTTCTGTCATGCGTTCTGTTCTTTTACTCAACAGCGTTCTCCAATTCAACTCTATCTACCAAAGGGGGAACGTCGACTAAAATTGAAGTATTTTATTACTGTTATTATTATATACTTATTTATTTGGTTATTCTGAATGGATGCTGTTAGTTTTTAAGGAACTAATTAAGGTTATTTTTTGCTTTAGAAATAATTTACTGTTTGAAAGTAATAATAGCCTAAATGCAATTTTATTTGAAAGATGGTTGAATGGTTTTCCTATGACTAGTGGTCACTTATGTTTCATAGTTGTCAATTTATTTTAACTTAACTTATTTATATTTCCCCATATTTGCTGTTTGACTGATGTTTTTCATAATTATTGATGTTTTGCCCATTTAACAGCCTCGGGATGGTATTCACTGGAGAAAAGTGTGTAAAGACTCCCACCTTGCTCTTTTATAACCAGTAGCACTGAATCCTTCATTTGGATCACACAAATACAAACTGTCACAGTTTTCATTTATACTTTCACCGTACCAAATTATGCAAACAGAGCAAATCATTGTTTAACAGGTACATCTGCTTTGACAGTTGAGCTGTGAATTTCATTGAGACTCCAAGGGATGGTGTGAATTCACTCACTCTCACAGCGCGCGCACGCACACACACACACACACACACACACACACACACAAACGCACATGTACACACACACAAACGCACACATACACAAATGTACTTTCCGAAGCAAATTGACTCGACTGATGGCGATCTGACAGCATGACCTCAGCTAGATAAGGAAGGTTCACATCCTGGTGCCTGGTGTCTTCTTGAGACCACAGTCTCTCTCACTTCCTGTTCCATGAGTGACTCTACAAAATACAGAGCGTGTGATTACAGACAGCACAGAAACACTGTTTATCACCACATTCAACGAAAGAAGGTCATTTAAAGAAGCCTTTTCAAATCCAAAAAACTATAGCTAACCTATAGTTGAAATTCCTAGCTAACTATTTTTTCACTTCAGATCCATCAGAAATCATTCTAATATACTGATTTGCTGTTCAAAAAACATTCATTATTGTTATTATTATTATTATTAGTAGTAGTAGTAGTAGTAGTAGTAGTAGTAGTAGAGTAATGATGCTAGAAATTCAGCTTTGTTATCAAAGGAATAAATTACATTTTATAATACATTCACATATAAACATGTATTTTAAATAGCATATATATATATATATATATATATATATATATATATATATATAATTTTTTATTTTTTTCTGTACTTTGGAACAAATAAATGCAGCGTTAGTGACTTCTTTCTTAAAAACATTAAAAATCTTACTTTTTTACAGTAAAGCATTTAAATTTAAACTAAAAATATTACTATAACACAATAATATACAACAATACAAAAAGTGCATTGACCAGTACAAAAAAAATACACCTTAAATAAAATAAAAAATAAAATACTTTTTTTTTATTTATTTAAATGGTCATATACTGACTATAATTTCAACTGAATATGTATTTTAATTTAATTTAATTTAATTTAATTTAACTTAATTTAATTTAATTTAATTTAATTTAATTTAATTTAATTTAATTTAATTTAATTTAATTTAATTTAGTCTAGTGCAGTGTAGTTTCTTTTAGTTTAGTGTGGATTCACACAGTCTACTTCTAGTCTTAAAACGATACATTTTCTTGGCATTGTCACAGAAATTCCCATCTTTTTGTTTAATATCTTTAATCAATTCCAGACACTCAAATGCTTTTAAAGCATTCAGTTCTTGCAAAACCCCTCTTTGATTACATTGATCATACCTCTTAGAGATATTAAACCAAAAACACAAAATCAAAGCAAGGTATATTCTCTAAAAGTCTCTGTCAGTGTCCGGATGAAGGTGGAGCAGCTGTCAGGAAGCCCTTTCATCTGAGACTAAACCTGTGATATGCAGATTCACACTCCAGGGCAAATGGCTGACGCGGTTTCTTATCATGGGGGGCTTCTCTCTTTCCTTCCTTGAAAGAGTGAAAAGTGACAGCTAATGACTTGAAATGACAGCAGTATTGTAAACCTCACACCTCCTTGCTCTGTGGTAATGTCTAGACACCCGAGTTCATGAGGAAAATTACCAGCTCTCTGAGAAATTAGCCCGGTTTTTGAAGCAAATTTGTATTTGTGTTTAGAAAAGACACAGTAAAGTGCTCAAAAAAATAAAAAAATATAATAAACAAGCACTGTAAAACGAAGCAGAATGGAATTGGCAAAACCACAGGGAAGTGCCACTGAAAAATGAGGACTTTGAAATTAAATTAACAAGTAATAAACTTCCTCGATAAATTGATTTTCTAAGATTCGTCCTTGTGGAGCGAGCATCTCCCTGTAATTAACGTGAGAAACGAGCGAGGAAGAGCCGGACATGACAAGGCAACATCGAGCTGCTAAAAGATGAGTGAAGGGCTTTTATTGCGGCGCTCCACTGAGGCAGAGCTAATTTGTCGGGGACAAATGGTCAGCTTTACAAGGTCTGGAGATCCCAGAAGAGGTGACTTTATGAAGGAAGTCATGCTCAGGGGCTGTAAAAAGCCAGTTGGTCTCCATCACATCCTGTGCAAAACAGGGGAACACCTCAACGGATCCTCATTCACGACTCTGGGTTTAGGATCCTCAAGGGAAGACGAGTCAGGGTTTTGGCATCAGAAAACCCCAGATTATCATATAAAAACAAGCTGTTCTGTTGTGCATATTATCAGTTTGGGAGAAAATGGTGACATACTCCATTTCTTCAATCACAAACTAGTTATTTATTTAGAATAAGACTTTTAATAACATAATGGGACACTTCATCTACAGCGATATCGTTGACTTGATTGCAAATGATTTCACAGACACTATTTAAACTGACCAGAGATGACATAACTGAATTCAATGATGAACTGCCTTTAACTATCATTTTGCATTATTGTCACTGTTTTCCAAATGAATGTTGTTCAGTTGCTTTGACGCAATGTATTTTGTTTAAAGCGCTATATAAATAAAGGTGACTTGACTTGATATAAAAAAAAAAAAAATTGCCAACCCTAAACTTTTTAGTGTTTGTTTGTTAGACTAAAATTTATGAAGGACAACATAATGGGGAAGTCCTACTAGATCTAAGCACTATGCGTTTTGTCGGGTGGAAAATTTTGTTGCAAAACGTGTCGTAATTAGGCCACGTTGATTGTTCGCAATTAACTGTTCCGATTTTTCGAAAAGCATTATTAAGTTGGAGAGTTTGAAGAGGCAGAACACTTCAAACCAGAGGCCTCGAGTGATTAGAGCCAATCCTGTTGCTCTTCAGCTTCGTTTCGACATGGATTATTAGAAAAAGAGCCGTATCGCACCACGTCTAATCATTCTATTTATGACATCACCTAGAATGTGAACACTTTCAAATCTGAGCTCATTTAACCTAATTACACATCAAAATGTGAACACATTCTGAACCTTTCAAGAGATTGAAATCATTCTAATTAGTTATATATATATATATCAGTATAGTAATTATGCAATATTTTACTGCATTGTGTATTTGCATTTTCAGGTCAAGTTTATGGGACAAGTGCTTTTTCGAGTTGAGTTTTGAAACCCATCTGCTGCTGTTTTTACTGTATTGAAGGCTTTTTTTTTTTCTCACGGCAGGAATTGGCAGAGCTTCCAATGTTTCAACAAGATAAAGTACATTGCAATCTACTTACAAGAGCCCACATTTCATTTCAAACCTCAGCAATATCAGAAAAGCATCTTCAAGCGGCTTCATTGTTTCAGTTTTATGTATTTAAAACGCAGCATGTGTGCTGTTTGGTTTATAAATAATAGCCTGAATAAAAATTCAATTTGATGAGGAAAGTGACCTCTTAACAGACCTACTTACTTGTGTGCATGGGGAAAAAAAAGACCTGTATCAAATTATATAAGTTATAAAAGCTTATATGGCCATGTATATTATAAAAAAGAACACTGTGGTGTGCATAGCAGAAATGGACAAAAACAACTAATTTAATTAAGAAAGCAAAACTTGCTGAACAACCTTATTCAGCTAATTGGGTGAACAATTCTTTAAATGTTATTGTTTTTAAATGAGCTCTAAGTAAACTGAAGAATAAAGAACATTAAAATGCTATACTGTGTGTGCATATAGCTGCACATTTATGATTGATATGCAAATTCTGCTTTAAAGACAAAAACATAATTCTGTCTTTAATTCTAGTCTGCGTAAATCATCTTTCGAGGAACAAGGATGGTACTAAGTAGGTGTTTTGATATGCAAAGGCTCATTGCATTTGGTTGAAACTCTGAGTTTGAGTGAGGTTGATCAAATTAGTGAGTGCGATTTCAAGTTATGTCAAAAGGATATTATAATAGCACTTCAGCGGCTGCATATATACATCAGAATGACTGCATGTTGATTAGCTCGACTCTGAACTGCAGGTAATGGTTTTAACGCACAGTGTTAGTGTTTAATCGAATCCCCCCAAGGGTGCTGCTACAATTACTTACACACAAAATGGCAGGCCATCTGAATAAACCCTGTTTTGTACCCTGGAGATGTGATCTGGGAATAACATTAGGATTAGAGTGCAATAACACTTATGGAATTAGGCCAGATTTGCTTGAGACTTTGTGTGTGTGTGTGTGTGTGTGTGTGAGAGAGAGAGAGAGAGTTAAAACAGACCACCTGATCTTCTAGCTGCTGGAAGGTGCCTCTGCCAACTGCCAAATAAATACCAGAGAAATGATCAGAATTGAATTCTTTATTTGTGACATTAACATTTTACATATCTGGCTTCGGTTTCATTAGAATTGAAGATTCACAGATTTTCACCTGGCTTCCACCTGGTCAGCGATTGAAAAAATAAAAATAGACTTACCACGAAAGAGGGACACAAATCTATAGACCATAATATCAAGAAGAGTATTCAAAGTATATAATATTATTGTATTTTTCATACCCCATCGTGTATGTCTTAATATATTAGATCTGTTAAGTTTCTTTAAATAAGTATTAAAGGAAATGTAAAATATTTTCATTACTATAGTGAAAAAAATAGTAATTTTTTTTTTTACAGCTATTCTTCCCCTTTATCTCATCGAATGTTTCAAATAAAACATGTTTTCTGAAAATAGATTTTTTTTAAATGACTTGTTATATTTCTTTAAATGGCAAAAACTAGTTCCTCAGTGACATCATCCTCCAGGAAATGACATAATTTTAGTGGGACATCAACAGTACAAACATCAATATGTTTTTGCAATGGGTTTGATTAATTTTGGAGGTTTCGTGGTATTAATTGTCTTGGCTCACTTCAAAACATTCTATTCTGTCTGATAAAATCGCAAAAAGGTTGTTTCAGAAGATTATTACATCAACATCAACATAACCCCTAATCATTTACTAATCTAATGGCTAACTTTAGCTTTTAGTGAATCCAGATAATTTTCTTTCCATTTTGTAAATTATATAATTCTTACATTTGAAGTTATATAAATTTTTGGTGTACTTTTCTAGAAATTCTTCAGGAAGTTGCAATAAACACTTATCTTTACTAATCCAGAAAAGTAAATACAACACAGTAACCAGTAGATATAATTTATATATAATATAGTTGTAATTTGAGCAATAAACTTTAAACATTGCAGTAGGGACTGTTGTTAAGTTTTTAGTAATTTTCTTTTTCTTTTTTTTTCTCACAGCATTATCTAGATTGCTTTCTCTTGCTGTTATAGTCATGTATTTAACACAGCAGAAGCAGTATTTATTTGACTGATTCCAGAATCATCAGCAAGCTGACTATACAGTATATTGCCGTGAGAGTATAGCTATAATAACGAAAAGGGTCTGGCTGCAGACTTGCGCTTGAACTCTCAGACACTTGTGCTTCTGCACAATAAATTGAAAATTGTAATTCAATAAATTGAATTACAATGTCACTTGCAATCTTTACATGCACCAGCTGTTACCTGCGACGACACTTTAAATCGACACAAATCGGGCGTGTTGCCAATGGAGACAAGACGCTGTGGTGGTAATACAACATACAGGGTCTTGCAAGAAAAAGACAAGACCCACAAATCTGTGGCCACAGAACAGCAGAATATAAACACAATGTGCAAAGTCACTCTTTAACAAACTAATAACGTTCGTGAGTCGGGAAGAAGGAGGCAGGAACCGGCGAACATTCATATAAAATTTTAAATTAAATTAAATGTATGCATTTAGCAGACGCTTTTATCCAAAGCGACTTACAGTGCATTCAGGCTATCAATTTTTACCTATCAGGTGTTCCCGGGGAATTGAACCCCCAACCAAACTCAATATGCTCCTCTTCATGATTAAAACATGCATAACTAATAAGTACAGGCAATCAGGTGAGCCCAGAATAAACACAACCATATGCTTGCCTTTTAAGTACATAACTATATATTAAATTTGATCTTTTAATTATGGTTTTAATTATGGTTTTCTACGGGAGGAAAATACTTAACAAGAGACTTTTTCACATTGTGTTCATATTCTGCTGTACTCTGACCATGGAGGGGCTTGTCTTTTTCTTGCAGGACTCTGTTTGTTGTATTACTAAGTTAGTTTTAATTATTTATCTATTCGCAACACGCACGATTTGTGTCGATTGCAAGTGACGTCGCAGGTAACGTGAGTGAATGTAATAATTGCAAGGGACATTGTAATTCAGTTTCTATTTTCCCGTCTTCACCACCTGGCTACTGTTGAAAAACGTTGATTCAGGATTGAGTTTCAAACAAACAAACAAAAATAGAACAAAATGTAAAATGCAAAAAACTGTCAGTGGCGTCACCTGCGGAAGCACAAGTGTCTGAGAGTGTAAGTGCAAGTCTGCGGCCACACCCTCTTGACAACAGCATATTTAATGTTTATATGGTTGACAACGAATGGCATAAGCTACATTTCATTCAAAATTGGATACTGACTAAATACATTTTGGCTTTAATACGATTTTGCCAAGAAATAGGCAAGATTGAACCTGATGTCCTTCCTGAATCCTGTTCTTTCCAACAACAAAGCACTTAAACGTAACAATCTCGTAATTACGAATGCAGAAGTGGAAAGTCGGCAGCATCACGGTGTTTCTTCCTCCTGCCAGTTACACCAGATCGCATTTGTGGGCGCAAATTCAATCAGCACTGGGCGAAGGGAATCTTGGCACCTAAATTCAATTTCGCTGTCTCGTCCTGAGGATCGGAAGCGGGTGCCATTTTAACCCCTATGAGCGGGCACCTTTCAATTTGGGGGATTAACGCCATGGGCATCTGATGATCTCAGAGCTGAAGGTCGGGACACCCAATGCACCGTACTGCCCCTCCCCCTCTAACCGATCTGATTAAGCTAATTAACTCAGATCCTCTCCACCGATTTCATCTCATCATGCCGCCCACCCAGTCATGCTTCAGACATGGGCTTTCCTGGTTGGCTGCCCTGGGAGGCTAGAGAGTGTCTGTGTATTAGGTTGTGCTTTGATTGGCCAATGACAAATAAGAGAGTCCACAACAAAGATATACAGTATAGATATAAAATCTAGTGTAAAAAGCATGTGTTAAGCACTTAAAATTGTTGTCTTTGTATTTGTGTTGGTTTTATTTAGAATAAAATACTGTATAATTCAGAGTTAACAGTATAACATTCTATAGTTTAGAACAATTCATTTCAATTTGTCATGTGGTGTAACTATGAAGTAAAAATGAATAACATAGTTCCCATTCATCTTGAACACATCTAATGTATACACTATACATATTATTATTCATAAATAGTTTTTCGTAAAAGTTTTTCGGAGAAGGTTGCACCACATGACATATTCAATTAGGACTTACCTTGACTGTTAAAAAAGGTTATAGTAGTAAAAGTAAAAACGTCCTTATTATTCTTCATGTTGATTGGATCACATTTCTTTGTGGGTTGCACCACATTACTTTTACCTGGCAGTCAAAAATTAGAGGTATTAAATATTAATGAGTATTTACTATGTATTAAGTACTAATTTAGCGCTAATTAAGCACTGTTGTTATTTTTATTTTATATTTTATATATTTTATATATTTTTATATTATTATTATTATTATTTATTTATTCTCCATATTGGTGGCACCACGGCTTTGACCTGGCGGGCAAAATTTATAGTTATAATCTTTTTTTATTTTATTTTTTATAAATGAATATTCAGTATGTGTTAAGTGCTAACTTAGTAGTAAATAAACCTTTTTTCTTCTTTTTTTTGCGTTATATATAGACATTTTGGAAACACTTTTATCCAAGCAACTTACAAATGATGACAATAGAATATTCGAAACCAAAAAAGAGCAAAAATACAAAAGCACAAGTAGATAGAATAGAAGAAGTAGAGAGAAAGCTAGTGTTAGAAGCCTTTTCTTTAAGAAAACAAGCATTAAGAAAACAAATAGAGAGTGCTAGAGTTACAGGGTCAAATAAAGATGTCGTTTCTTGAAGATGGCTAAGGACTCAACTGCTCAGGGGTGCGTTTCCCAAAACCATAGTTGCTAAGTAAGTTAGTAACTTTGTTGGTTGCAATGCAATTTCCCATTGCCAACCAACTAAACAGGTTAGCAACTATGGTTTTGGGAAACGTTCCCAGATCGAGTTGGGCGGGTCAATCCACCAGGAGGGAACATTTAATTGAAAGGATGAAAGGATGCCACAATTATGTGTTGTTCACTTAAGGAACGTAAGTTTATACAGTGCACAAATGTTTGAAGTAATGAATTTATGTAAAGAGTGCAGAGAACCACAGCCATACACCAGTATTTTCTAGTTTTCATCATCTCATCTTTATCTAATCCCCAAACACAGAAAAATCTACTCAAAACATCAGATTTAGCCATGAATATAGACCTCTTTTCCCAATTAGACAGAACTGAGTAGACAGAAGCACGAACAGACAAGAAGAACAGACAGAAAGACACTGTCAATAGGGTGTGAAATTCCGACAGAGACCTCCATCTGGCTGATGGCGGGAGACGCGTCAGTGCGTTTGCCCACACCCGCCATGTGGGTGTTCCTCCCCCGAGTGAAGCCTGAAGGTTTATCTGGTGCCCATCCTGCCACGGAATCAGGACCATGACATCCATGAACAGGATGAGTGCCCGGCCGCAGGGCGCTTAGTTAAGAGCCAAGCTGCTTTCTGGGTGACTTCGAGCAGCTTGTTGATCTGAACGTCAAATCTGAGGTCAGTTAGAGCAACATGAGAAAGTATGGTTCATTATTGGCCCTTAAAAAAAAAGATGATGTCATTTGCAGTATATAAATGAATTTAGAGTCTATATTGTATTAGACTTTTGATCAGCATAAGCTCCGCCCATAGAAAGAGGTAGTTTGATTGACATGTAAAGCAGCCAATCAATGTTTGTTTTGATTTAACTTGTTGTTTAGAAGGGGGTTAGTGGATATTACAGGCATTTCTGTTCAGTCAGATGAAATAAATTCTGATTGTTTAAAAAAAAAAATAGAACATTTGGCTAGTGGAACTCATTTATTTCACTAATTATATATATACAGATTGATTTTGATTCCAAAATATATCTTATTCCATTTTGATTCCAAAACGTCAGAACAACATTTTAACTACTTTCCAGTGTTTTAGTTAACCTGCTGTGGGGGTTGCAGACTACTGGAAATATTTAAATATATTTAGTCCAGTAGAATAGAATAGAATAGAATAGAATAGAATAGAATAGAATAGAACAGAATAGCTGAAAGTCTCTTTAATGTAGACTGCCATTTGATACGCTATAAATCTCCGAGTTTAACAGGCCAATGCTGGGATATTTATTTTTACTGGGTCATTTCAGCCTAACGCTGCGATTCATTCTGATGTAAAATAGCTTCTTATTGGCGTGTAATAGGTAAGAATCTGGCCCCGCGGGGGTGAGAGGTTTTAAAGCATTTCTCTTTCAAAGATCGTGTTCTAAACATTCATTAATTATCTCGCCGAGCACAGTGTTAAAAGACGGGACAGATTCTTGCCCCGAGCTGGCCATCTCGTTTCATTCGACTTCACTCAATATGAAAAAATCTATTTGTTTCATCAACTGTGAATTCAATTTGCTGTGTGTTTTAATACAGATACACCTTTGCCCCCAGCACAGAGGACGGGCTTGTCCTTTTCTAATTTGAGCAAATGAAAATAGACACAGTGAGGGAGGACCAGTGACCTTGATAACTCCAAACTGTTCAAGCTTGTCTTCTCCTAAACTTTTCTCACAAGTGCGCATTTAAATTCAAAGAAGAAAAGTCGTTAAAGGGAGGGGGGTGCAATTTTGTGTGTTACTTCTATCTCAACTCTATGTAGAGAAAACGTATTTTCCCTTGTGTTTCTGATTTAATAAATAGTTGATGAAACGAATATATAAATATATATATATAGAAACTTTTTTTCTTTTTTTTTCAGGGTTTTGTAACTTTGTTGTTTATCTTTTCATTCAGCTTTTTCATTTTGGTTTATTTAGAAAAGATCTATTTTAGTTTTTTATTATTTTTATTTTCAGTTTTGGTATATTTAGTAAAGGCAACTTTAAATGAAAATTAGAACTATTAGCAAGAGACTGAAATAAAACCGATTTAAGTGTTTTATGTGTGATTTCTTTCAGCTAATGTTTATTTAAAGTCGCAAAGATATTTCCGATATTTTTTGTTTCATTTACTGTTTCATAGATAGAAAATCAAAGACAGTCGCACTTTGGATTAGAGACATGAAATCAGAACTCAGAAAATCAGAATCAGGAGATTTTATGCTCAAAATTCTAAATTCAAATTGTGATTTTTGTGCATATAAGGTGACTGCCTAAAGAAATACAGATTAAAACCGATTAAATCAAAAAGATATACACAGTATATCACAAAATTCTCAGTATTCAAATGAGATATGTATTCATCCACCAAACGGGTTCTCTGGATTGTGAAATGCCTTTTTGTCCACAAAATGTGTTCACACTGCAACTGGCTTCTTTTGTGTGTGTGTGTGTGTGTGTGTGTAAAACCCACCTTGACAGAGACTATCAAAAACAAGCATTTCAAACGAACATCTTTGCCAAGATAGAAGAGGCACATGCAGAAAATGTGGCCTGATTTTTGCTAATCGTTTGATGTTTTTCCACAGTTCCTGGTTGTTTTAAACAACAGTACTTAATTTGCCAATTTGCATTTACAAATGATATGCAGTTTCCCCCATTGGTTCTGCATTTGTGCTGAAGGTACTCGGTTCTTGAACTGTTTCCTGTCTACTTTATAAAGTCATGGTGACAACAGTTGGGCAGCCAGCGCTGGGCTGAATAGGTGTACAGCAGAACACAATGGGAGTATTCAAGAGGAGAAAAATAGACTGGAAATCAGGAATGATCTGTTGGCAGCACTCGGACATCCTCATGAATAACTAACTCTGCTCGTGTAGGCATTAGAAAGATAGCAGGGCTTGTATAAAGCCACGGTGGAGAGGTTGGCTTCAGCTTGGGCTTATTTAGCGGTGGGTGGGCGTGGAAAGTGTCCGAGCGGCGCTGAAAGAAACCCAGTATTTACTCGCTGCGTGTCAACAGTGAGGAATGCCAAACGCTGAACCGTTCAATCTGTCATGTGACATCATACGGTTGGACGGGGGCCAAAAGTGTACCAACAAATACACCCAGTCTTCAGAGAGGATGATGTCAATTTTGACAAATAACATTTTATTTGAGGGCGTCCTATTTCCTCTTTCCATCCGACACTGTAAAATATAGCAGGTCGAGTTTAATTTTTAATTGGCTTTCTTGAGTTGCTTCATTCATGTCCTTTTTTTAGAATAAATGGTGCCATTTGTGACAGTCTTAAGGGTAAAATTGTGCATTTATTTAGTAGATTATTTTTTAAACGTATGTGTAAATATATATATATATATATAAACTGAACATAGCATTTATACAGCATCTGTCCTGAGACTGATTCCAGGAAGTCTGTGGCAATCTAGTGGTGTATATTTTAGACTAAACAAGGTACCAGGTGATGTTTAAAACACCAAGGAAAGGAAACAACACCTATAAGGCAGTCCAGCCAGCCTGCGGACTGTCACAGCCAGGGTCCGCTTTGAAATACCAGGTGCTCGCTCGGTGACGCCAGGCATCCTGCATGTTTATATTTCAGCTTAGGAGCCAAGAGAAACTCCAGACGCTCTTGTTCTGCCGATTGTGAGACCACCTTCCCTAAGGTACTGCGGCGGAGATGGCTGAAGCAATCTCTCCATGACCACACACACGTTCTTATTTCAACCACTTGACCTCCGCTTGAATCTGCGTGACCAAACTGAACTCATTGTGAATTCTGCATTTGGGAAAAAGATAAAAAATCACACTGATGCAAAATTCCCAATGTATGTAAGCGTTTAACAACCACAGAATAATAATAATAATAATAATACAAATATTAAATAATGATAAAAATGAAAGTGACTCAGTAATTCATAAATGGTAGTTGAAAGGTAATTATCTGAGAATTCTCATTTTTAGTTTATGTCTTGTAGTTATGAGTTTATCATGTAAATCTTCCTTTTTCTCCCAACTATGTATTTTTCTTCATATGGTAAATTAAAGTTGTATCACAAAATTTTCGCTTGTTTCCTCAGAAACAAGTTGTATCTTACAATTATGACAACTATGGCAATTCTGACTTTTCTTGCAAATTGAGTTTATATCTTACAATTCCATTTTTTTTTAGTTTATATCTTGCAGTTCTAACTTCTAAGTTTTTTACAATTGCGACTTTGTCCTCAAATATAAGTTTGCATCTTGTATTTATGACTTTCCTCCTGCAAAAAGAGTTTATATTTTACAATTATTACTTTTTTCTCGCAATTGCGATTTCTTTTGTAATATAGTTTTCATGTCAGAATTATATGAAAATTTTCTTGCAAATTAATTTTATATATTTAGTATTTTTTACATTTTTATTGCAAATTAATTTCATATCTCACAATTCTATTTTTGCAATTGCGATTTTTTTTTTAACTCAAATACGGGTTTAGATCTTGTAATTCTGACTTTTTCTAGCACTTTAGTTTACTTCTCCGAATTTTGTCCTTTTTTCACCTAACTCAGGGCTAGGCAAGTTCGGTCCTAGAGAGCCTGTAGAGAGCAGCTTCATCTCTAATCAAACACACCTGAACAAGCTCATCAATGTCTTCAGGATCACTAGGGCTACAGGCAGATGAACTCTGCAGGACTGTGGCTCTCCAAGACCGAACTTACCAACACCTGACCTAACTGAAAGTTTATATTTAGCAATTCAAACATTTTTCAAGCAATTTAAGCTTTTATCTCACAATTATGAATTTTCTTGTCAGAATTCAAAGTTTGCATCTCACAATTTAGACTTTTATCGTGCAATTTTAAGTTTACATCTCACAATTGTATTTTTTTCTTGCAACTAAAATTTTATAAATTTCAAAATTCAAACTTTTTTTCATAGAATTCAAAGTTAACATCGTGCAGTTTTGCCTTTTTTCACATGAACATCTTGCAGTTATAACTTTTTTTTTTCGCAATTGCGACTTTTTCATCAATTATAAGATCTTGTTTATTTAGTTTACAGCTTGCAGTTCTGTCTTGTTTTCTTCTAAATTTTATTTCTCAATTCTGACATTTTTCTTGAATATTCAGTTTATATATTGCAATGCTGGCTTTAAATTTGCTATTGCGACTTTTTACTCAAATTCAAGTTTACATCTTACAATTCTGACTTTTTTTTCCTCATAATTGAAAGATTATTTCTGCCAATTCTCACTTTTTATCCTCAGAATTCAGAATTTCCCTTTCACAATTCTCACATTTTTCTCAAATTTGAGAGTTTATATTTCCTAATTCTGACTTTTCTCGCAATTTCTGATTTACATCTTGCAATTCTGATTCTTTTTTTTTTCTCCAAATTCTCATTCACAATTATTTTCCCAACAAATTTGCAGTCTCTTAAGCTGAATCACATGAACACACAGAATTCTGAGCATTTTTTTAAGTCAGTTTTACAAAATAATGGTATTTATGGATATATGTATGACACCAGTACCAAACATATATTTCAGCTCTGTGAAAAACAGATTACAGTTAACGATACAGTTAAACTATTTTAATGTATTATTATTATATATTTTTATAAACTTTCATACGATTGCATGGATGAATATTAAAATGACTACAATTCGCCCATGAAAATACTCCAAGCAACCTTAACTTCAGAGGTGAAACAAACTGTATTGACATAAAACTTTAATTGAAGTTGTTTTCCGCTCAATTCCGGACTTGTGCTCTGACAAACGTTGCTTATGGGCGGTTTTCTATCAGATTTATTATTTCATAGTTCTCCATCAGCTGCGAGCAGTTAATCTTCGGCGTTTGATGGATCACTATCTGTCAGTCTCATTTCCAGCACCTGTAAGATGCACAGAACAGGACGGCTCTCTGATTGCGGGTGTGCGTATTAATGGGTGGGGGTACGTGTGCATTACTTGAATCCCCCCCCTTTTCTTGGGTAGGAGTTGTGTGTCACAACACGCTCTGGTGAGATTTACAGGCCTACAACTGATATGAACCATAGTTTCCATGCTAATCTCTGAATATGAGAGCCAAAAGCCAGCCATTAACATGTGTATATGCATAACTCACAAAATATACATCCAGGATGGAGTGGCACATCGTTTTTCAGACAAATTGTGATGTTTAAGATAACGTGTATGATGTTTTAGCACACACACATTTTGTATGTCTTGAATGCAAACTGAAATCTACATTATTATTATTATTATCACCCACCAATAAAGCATTTTAAGTTCAGATAGATTGATTTTATTGTATGAAATGCATGACAGCTGACATCCTAACGGTTTGATTCTGTTCTGTGTGATTTCTGCTGCCTGATTCTTGTCACGTCTAACTTGTTTCCAAGGATTTCATCACTTTACCCAAGACTAAAACTTAAGATGTTAAAATTAATGAAAATTCTGTCGTCCTTTAATCATTATTTAATCATTTAATTATTATTGTGTTTGCCATGGGGAATGACGTATATCTTAAATAAAATGAGAAACGCTAGATTGCAGTAATCAAAACAAAAAAGGGAAACTGTGCTTGGATTTGACTCTATTTTTAGGGCCTGCATTGCTGAAGTCTGCACTTCAACATATTATATATTTAAGTAAAAAAAAAAAAGTCAAAAGTCAAATAAATATTTCAGAGACCGTTCCACTATTGAAAACTCAATAATCCATATTCACCTTCCAAAGTAAATTTCCAAAATATTACGTTTGTTTAAAAGTACCACCTATAATATTCGACAGATCATTGTTGGTTGATTTTATGCAGATTTTGGTTTTAATTACTGCAAAGCAACATATCAACGTTATTATTGGACTTCTATATATATATTCTTCTAAAATGTGTTTGCTAGAAATACTAATAATATATAAATATGATTCATGAAGACATTTGATTTCCTAAAGTTCTTAGTTCTTGCTGCTTAATATTGCACACACACACACACACACACACATTATAAATGTCCTTACTGTCACCTTTGATCAACTGAATGCATCCTTGCTGAATAAAGATATGTTTTTCCTTTAAAACTATTGTGAAAACTCGCCGAAACAAATCACAAAAAATGCATTAAATATATATTCATATTTAAGCTATATTCAAATAGAAATCAATATATTTTATAAAATTACCAAATTAGCAGAGCCTTGGACAGCATAAGAGACTTCTTTCAAAACATTAAAAACAAATTCTATTCTATCAAAACGTTTATCTAAATGAAATGAAAATATAAAAAAACTGGAAACCGGTCAAATGCATCACCCAGCATGCAAAAATGTTTAAAGCTCTGGTTTAGTCTTTTGGCTTGAGATTTGATTAGCTCAGTATATCTTCCCGACCGTGGCATATTTATTGAGCTGGATGTAGTTTCCTGCATCCGCGATGAACTTTATCTGCATTTTGGCTGCGTTCATAAACGTTGCTCAATATCTCCAGGTGTTTGCTATGAAGCAAACTACAATAAGATTAATGAGGCTCCCGAAACGATCTGACACTTGGAGACAAAGAACAATGATCAAGTGTGTGGATGTTTTGTCACGTCGGGATTTCTCCTTCCTGAACGCGTGCATCAGTCAACAGATTCCTGCGAACATCAGTCGGACGCAGGGCGGTTGGGCCTTTCTGCCCTGCCAAAACATCGCCAGCGGTTCTGCTTCCCATTACCCCTGAGCTCTTGAGCCGAGAAATACGGGTGGTTTGATCGCACGCCGCACAGCCATAGGGGAGCATGTTAGAAGTAGCATGGCTCTAATTCGAACCAGACGCGCTTGTGGGAAGGTGCTTTACAGTAAACACTAAAGACAGCTTTTCGCAAAGGTGCAAGAATGACTTTGCCATTATAAAACATAAAACGAATTAAACGAGATCCGGGCTTTGATGACAGATGGGCTCTTAATGCCTGTATATACGTAATGGACTTTTCCGGATGAAGAAGTTATCAACTCCCTTGACCTTCGGATCACCTCAATCCCGTAATGACCCAGTGATCGTATCCGCAGTGCATTTGGAAATGAAAGTGAATTCCCTCTTGCCCCCGAACGTCCCGCTTCCTCTCAGGCTTTAGAGGCGGTGTTGACATTGACCCATTGTGATCGACTCTTAATAGCCGGGTTTCACAGCGGTAATACGGCAAGACGGGGCTCGCTTAGAGGAATATGTACGAGAGGTCAGAGGTCAAATAGGAGAGGAGGAATGAGATTGAATGGGACGCCGCTTTGTATTTACATTTGGATTAGACTGTTTGTGGACAATTTTAGTGGCTTCTTAGTGGCTATTTGTCAGCATGGCGTAATAGAGACTATAAAATGATAAAGGCTAATTTTATTCTTATTATTATAGTGTCCTTTAAAGTATATATCAGGCACATTTATTAGACTGTTTGTTTATTTTTCTTGTCCACACTGTACATTGTTATGTTTATGTATATTGCAATTTTTTTTTTTTTGTAGACATAACTATCTGTAAGACCTTTGGCACTAATCAGAAACCTGATTGCTGGGATTCAGTTGTGGGAACTGTATCAGTGCTGTCTGCTGGCACAGCCTGCTCTCTGTGGCACAGCAATTATGTTTTGTTCTGTGGGACAATACGTTTCCAGAACCCTGTACTTAAAGTGGGTGAAACCTGTCGGCCAGCATTTCACGCTCATGCCCTTATGCACATGAGTCCATACATGTCAGGTGTGTGTGTGTGTGTGTGTGTTGGAGAGATCAGTTCAGTTCACAGATTAGGCTGTTTGAAGTGCAGAGCGATGGGAAGAAGGTCACTGAAGGAAGAGACGGGGGAGGCTTTCTGGAGGTGCCGGGACATCAATTAACAGTTCCCCTCCAACAACACCATAAATGGCATTTCTACATACAGTAACTTAGCCTCAAACAAGCCCCTCACACATCAGTCTATCCTGCCCATACATCCTGAGAATATATTTGAGCAACCAAGCCAACGTATTTCAGCAATTTCATGCAAATGGAAATAACACCATCATGCATAGGCCAAATTATTATCATTATTATTTTTCACATAAAATCTGTATTTTTTTATTAATATTAATGTTATTTTAATAAATGTATTATTACATAAAAAATCATTAATAATGATAAAATAAATAAAATATATTTTTACTCCTTCACAAATTTTTTTTTTTTTTTTTTTTTTTTTTAGGAATTAAATTGTAATTAAATCATTGAAAACATTTCAAGTTGAAACTTTTGCAAAACTTGGAATTTTTTCTTTTTTCTTAATCTTACATCCCAGGACACTGGCATTACTCATTCCTGGTCCAACATGTTTAAGGAGCCAATGCACTGACCATTTTTCCAGCCCAAAACCACCTTTTCTTGTCTTCTTTTGAACCATGCAGAATTCTCCCAAAAGCAGTCACTAACTTCAGTAGCATCGTCCCGATGGTAGACAAGGGCTGTTTGTCTCTCAGCCTGCAGTTCATCTACACATTTTCACTGCATATACCCAGAAGAAAACAATATTCTCATACCCATATTGTTTTAGCGCTAGTGTTTGTTAGTCTAGCATCAAAGTCAGTGGTGGCGTTGTGCAGGCAGGCCAGTAGTGGAAGGGGATCGGGTGTAAGTTTGAGAAATTTCCATATGTCCACATGGCAATAAAATGTCTGCCACTTTACTTATTGAGATTGTAATGAATGCCAGGTGTGGAGCCTGTTTTTTCAAAGCACTCCATTGACATGCAACTAAAATAATTTTTAAAGAAATCCCGCTCTTAGACCAAAAACAGACTTTTCTGCTATTAGAAAATACGCAGAATGCTTACTACCATTCACAGGGACAATAAAAGAGAAAAAAAAAAGTTCTAAATGAAATCTAGAATTCAAATAATATTTAATCTTGAAAAACAGTTCACATTTAATGACAAATAACCAAGCAATAAAAGTTTTGCAAAACAGCACAGAACCTAAAGGCAATGAGCCAATCAGTCTATTAACTTGAATTTTCCATTCATGCAAAATAGGCCCCAGAGTTTTAGCTCGACCTCATATTTATGGCTTCACACACATAATTTTTTACTTTCGCAAACATTCATATTAGAAGACTTCCTCAGTGTGCGGCTAATCCCTGTTCTCATGACCCAACCCTCTTTCAGATCGCACGAATGATTTCATTAAAACACAAGACTGCCTACACAATATATCAAATCTCACTTGTGTCTTCATACAAAACCAGCTTTTTAAATATATTACAGAGATGTGGAATTACAACTGATACACTCTTGATTGCACTTAGACTCACTCACTTGTGTATTTTTGCGCTTTATCGCTATATTTAACTGGTCCTTTATTGGTAAAATAGGAATTGAACTTTGATAATATATAAATATATATTTTTTTAATTTTAGAAAGTTGAAATCTAGTGCAACATTCTTTTTTTATATATAATTTGGTTTAGTGAATAAAATAAAAATGATTCAGCCTTAGGTTAACTGATTTATGACGACAGTATAACTTTGAAGACAAAACGATAATAGATATGGATGCAATTATATAAACACAACATTGCGCCAAACTCCTGAAGCACTTGGCCTCTCGAGCAGTTCAAATATCTACATTTGATCTGAGATACTCTTGCTTTTATTGGCAATCAGCATTTAGCTAAAACTAAACTCAACATTTGGTGTGAATCAAGGCTCTTTACTGTGTCCGTTTATATTTAGCCTTTATTTATACCTCAAAACAATATTATCTTCTAATATTCTCATGAGTAATGCATATTACACTGTAGTTACACTTAAACATGCTGCTACATATCTCTAGATAATTCTCTATTTTGGCCATACACTTTTTATGTTTAAATGCATCGAGAGTATTAATCATAAATGTCACAATATATTTAGCAAGAATAAAAGAAGTCCAGAAAGAGAAACTGAAACACTCATTAAAAAAACAACAACAATGCATTATGAGAATTACTTCAGAAAAGCTTTTTATTGTTTTAAAAACACTGTCAAAGTACATTGTCTCAGTTCCACTCACGAACACACAGATATCGATGCATGCCTTCATTACTAGCAGACTGAACGCCAGTGCTCCCCCGTACAGTTTTCTAACAAAAGACTAGACCACGCATTATTCGAACTGCTACAGCACAAATAACAGAGCGGGATCATGCATTATCATTTCAGCATTACTCCACAGACTTAAGAGAAATTATATAATCCCTCAATTCACTTTTACTGTATTTAATTATATAAACATTCAAAAGTCTGCATGTACAAATCTGCATGAACAAAACTAAATATATATTCTCTTTGATTGTGCTCTTTTTATTTAACTTGTGTTGTTTTTTGTTCATGCAAACCATTTTCTTTTTCTTTTTGATTGTACACATATTTTGATTGTACTCTAAGTACAATGGACATTTATGAATTTGAGGCATGTGATTCAAAGTTGGTTGCTAAACTAACACTGAAGATAAATAATATTTAAAATAAATATAAATAAATCAAGGGAGGAGAAATGAAGTTATAGTAATTTTATGTGTGAAAAACAATGCCTAGAATGTAAACCCACAGTAACAAATTAAAT